>NC_050194.1:15803287-15840787 GCF_008315115.2 Sander lucioperca | reverse complement strand
AATTACTGTGTGGATTGATAGTGAAGAAGAGGCAGAGGAGTTATCCCAAGCTGGCTTCTTTGATAAACCTCGATGGCGGTAAATCTGTGGCAAAAGTGAAAAAACATCTGTGATTCATTTCAATTTTTTGCTATCCAACCCTTTGACAGAATGTGGGGTGTTATTCAAAGCAGAGCAGATGACACAGAAGTTCGCTTTGAGTCAACAAGCCCTAAACCCTGAACCCGCTCTTGCAAAGCTTTGCTTGTTTCCCCTCCTCTCCTAACCACGGAATCAGCTCTCCAGGTGTTTATTTTGCATACCGGTTGCAAATTGAAAACCATAACCTCATCATTGCCAATGTTTGTATTGAAAACAGGCCAAAGGGTCACACTCATGTAAGTGATATTGAATATTTTTTCCATTCTTGCATTTTGAATGGCAGTTCTTTGAAGAAAAAAAAGCTTGACAACTGCAGGGAATGCTTTTTTGGCTGCGGCTGAGCTTGCATTTTTTTCTGCATTTGCACACGTAGGGGCTTCCTTCAGTAGAATGGAAGGATGTGCGCCTGTTCTGTTGCAAGATGACCAAGGGCGAAAAACAGGAACTGTGCATTTCATGGAGGGGAGTGACCCGAGGTCTTGTCTGGGTCAACCCCCTTGTACCCTTTAGGAAGTTCATGTTTGACATGCTGCTGCTGCTGCTGTGTGTGTATGTGTGTGTGTGTGTGTGTGTGTGTGTGTGTGTGTGTGTGTGTGTTTAAAGCTGCACAATAGAGCCAATACTGTTTTCTGAACCTGAAGCCAGTTGGCCCCGCGTTAAAGAAAAGGAGGTGAATTACAGCGCCCAAGCTGCCATTTCGGTGCCTGAAGCAATTAGTGAAGGGTGTTCATACATATGGATGTATCTGCTCACCCCCACAATACCCCACCCCCCAAAAACCTACACTTATTTATTCTCATGAACAACTGAAGTGCAAACAAATAAAGTAATGCAGTGATACAGTATGTTAGTTTTTTTTTTGTGTAAAATCATATAGTTAGGGCACATAGCATTATTTTAGTGTTCAGCAGCAGCACTGTCTAGCTACAGTGTTTGGTGGCCCTTGGTTCTATCAACGCTATAGCAGTGATTAATGAAGGGACTCCTGAGAGGAGGGAACCCTGCACAGAGAGGGAGACTGTTTGGATAGGTGGCTCACCCAATCAGTGGCAGATACCCATAGGAATGCCAGATGATCTTGTCCATATAATCCAATCAGCTGTAATCAGAATCACTCCCCAGAGCTCGCCTTTGTCAGAATCTTGAGCTCTACCTTATCAGGAAAATAAGAATTAAAGACATTAAGGTTAGTACTTAGTTTAAAGCAAGACTTTGTGCGTTTTGAAAGAAAAACATAGCACAATCTTTCTTTTTCAAATGAAAAGTTGATTCCATAAGCAATAAAACCCAGCACCATTGCTCAATGTAATACATTAAGAGTTTTGTCACTGCAACCTTACTTGGTCTCGTAACTCATGGTGGCTAATGTTAGCAAATTCAAAGCCTGTTTACCGGTCTTCAGGAGTAATACGGCATATGTGATAAAAGGTGTATAAAGCCTGTTGTGGCTCCAGAGAAGTCTGATAAATTGTCAGTTCAGGCTGAAGACTACAAGTTTAAAAATGAAAAAAAATTGTAGAGTAGTGTAGTAAAAGTGTAGAGATAAAAAGAAATGAGGTTACTGAACCTGGCTCCTCATCTCTGCTTGAGGCTAGCAGCTCGAGGCTACAGTACTAGAGGTTGAGTTGTATTGTTGGTAACATAGGCACCAGATTTTGACAAGGAATAATAACAAAGACGGAAATTGAATCTGCCATTTTCTCATAAATGCCATTTATGGCTAGAGTGGCTGCTGCTGACCAAAAGTTACATAGTTTAAATCCTGTAACATATAGAAATTCAAGTTACTACCTTAAAGACTCATAAAAAAATCTCAATTTAAAACATGAAGAGAGCCTAGCCTATTGAGTCTACTGTATTTTCATGTAGTGAGTGTGCTCATATGTGTGTATGTATGCGTGTGCATGCTCAGGCAGTCATTTTAAATGTCATGCTTGGCAGCTCTGTGTGGCTTTTTGACCTCATGCTCCCCTCCATCTCTCCACTTCCTCCCCAGTGGAGCCGGAGTTCAAGTACGTGGGCAACATGCATGGCAACGAAGTGCTCGGCCGTGAACTGCTCATTAAGTTCTCCCAGTTTCTGTGCGAGGAGTATCGGGCCGGAAACCAGCGGATCATGAGGCTGATCCATGACACGCGCATCCACATCCTGCCCTCCATGAACCCCGATGGCTATGAGGTGGCAGCCAGACAGGTAAAGTACACCCTGACATACACGTGAGCTCCAGGCTTCCACGTGCTAAAAGAAAACCAGGGAAAATCGCCAACTGGGATGCCTCTGGCTGTTTTTCTTCAGCAATCATTTGCCACTTGTAGAGAGAAAGTTTCCACATTTTTGCTTGATTGTGTTCCTGCCAGTGGAAATGTTGGAAATGTTAAGTTCCCTCAGGAAAACTAAACACCTGCAAGTTAAATCACAGCATAACACATATCTAACGCCATCAGATATCATACAAGGTATGTGTGTGTGTTTATATCCATTGAAGACAAGCAACCAAGAGCCAAAAACTGTTAATTAATTTATTTAATTAAATATTCCACTGATTGCTAATGTCTGTAATAATGCCATCTATCAGCCCACTGAGAGAGACCCTAGCTTTCTACCATAAGGGTAATTATATGGCCCGTGAAACAACAGACACACATGCAACCCCCTTTAACACAAACACACACACACACACACACACACACACACACACACACAATCTCTTTGAGACTAATTATATGTCCCGAGGAAGCCAGTTGCACGTGACTGTTCCTCTCTTTGCCACTCAGACGACACACACAAACAAAGCACTATAATTTGTTGCATCAACAGATGTTTGGATGCAGCAGCATCTGGACAACAATGGGAAGGCTGCTTCATTTCCTAGAATCCTAGATGGCATAGTGTTGATTTGGGGTACTGATTGAGCAACAAAAATATCTGTATGTGCCCAAGGCATCAACAAATTTTATATTTAAGTATTTCCATATAGGGTCTAGTCTGTTCTTTCAGTTGTCTGACAACAGGTCAGAAAGTCTGCACAGAAGCAACAAGAGCCTCCTTATTTTGTAACAAATCATTTTTAGGAATTGCTCCAGATATATATATATATATATAAAAAAAAAATAGCTAGAGTATCATTGCTGAAAAATTTATTTTAAAAGTCACACTGTGATTAAATGTTTCATTTGGAGTCAAATAGAGAAAGAGGTCTCTGAGCCCTGAGTATAATAAAACAAGAGTCAACGCTAGCGGCGCTGTGAGGCTGTACACTAAATGCTTAAGTCAGCATGTTAACATGCTCACAATGACAATGCCAACAAGTTCATGTTTAGCAGGTATAATGTTTGCCATGTTCAACATCTTACAGTAGTTAGCACTCTAACATTTGCTAGTTAGCGCTAAACAAAAAGTACATTTGTGGCTGATGGAATGCCATTCGTTTTTCCGGTATTTGCTCATAAACTGAAGTATTGAACAAGTTAAGATTTTGACCTGATCATGCCGCTAAAAGTTATTAGGATTCATCCTCTGGGGAACATGAATGTCTGTACCAAATTTCATGGCAATCCATCCAATAGTTGTTGAGACTCAAAGCATGAATGCCAACCTCATGAGTTCCGAGTATAATGAAGATTCTTCAATTTTGTGTCTGCCATGCAATATTATAGGCTTTTTATCAAACTCAGGTCTTCTGAGTTTCTTAGAAATTTCTCTGTTTGTGTATTCTTAACATCTTTTCAAAGTTTTTTGGGAAGGGTTTGAGTTTAGATTCCTAAGAAAACTAGGAAATTATTGTAAATTAAAAACACTGCAGATTGTCTTTGCAGTTTCAGTTTGTGGAATATGCAAACCAGTTTTCCTTTTGCTGCTTCCACGCAATATGAATTCATAGCTTGAAAAACTATATCTTAAAACCCAAGAGGCCAAACATCATAATGCAATCAATACTGGGAAAAAAACAAAGTAACCCAACAGTAGCTGCTGTTTGAGAAACTTGATATTCTGTCTGTGGGCCAACAGGGTCCAGAGTTCAACGGCTACCTGGTGGGTCGAGGGAACGCTAGAGATTTTGATCTGAACCGGAACTTTCCAGACCTGAACGCACTCATGTACTACTACGAGAAGACCAACGGTCGAAACCACCACCTACCCCTGCCGGACAACTGGGAGCAACAGGTCAGTGCTGCTGGATAAACACACAGGAAACACTCATTTATCTATGTCTGTGTGTCTGTGTGTGCAAATACATGTATGTGCTTGTGTGGAAGAGAGAGAGAGGAAGATGAATGAGTACATTTCTTCTGCTTGTGTGAGGGTGTGTTCACTGTTTGAGTATGGAGTTGAATAATGAGCAGCTGTAACATAGCTCAGTTATCTTGGCTTTAACTTTGTTGACATAAACGGATTCATGAGATTTGTACTGGATCAGACTCCACTGCCAGTTGAGCTTTTACAAAAAAAAAAAAAAACAGTCCATAAGTTCAAACAGTAAGTGCATCCCTTAGTAGGCTGTCTGTTTCATGTTGTGTATGTTTGTGTGTGCTGTACAGTCTGACCCGTTTCAATGGCCGTGTTTGCTTAATTTACTGTAAAACCTATATCTCCTCATATAAACTGTGCTGTTCTTCCTCTGGGTCAGAAAGAGGCCGCTTTTCTTTGTCTTTGCAACATGAAACAGGTGGCAAAATGTTACTAGTTCCAACTCAGATGAGAAAGTGGAACAAAAGCATGACTGAAAATATACTTTTAGATCCAAACTTGCAACCTTTAAAAACAATGTGAGTTTGAATATTTTTTTATCTGTTTGCTGTAAGTTTTTGTGGATTGCTTTGGAGCATAGGAGATGAATTCAAAGCTCAAAATAAGCTCTGAAATGTATAAAGGATGTTAGCGGTAGACCATAGAATAAAGTTGACATACAGATGTCCTCTAAAGCTCTTTCTCTCATGAAATAATAACAACCTAACAAGATGTACAGTATACCAAGACCTTCTGCTTCAGCTAAACATTTTTGTCATTTTGTCACCACCATGAGAATTTGAACTGACCTACTCTGCGGTATGAGAGTGTAACTGTTATCTGCTACCTTGAGATAGTGAGCAACTCTCAACAATCATGTAATTCCACTCAAAATCATCATTGCCGAGTCTGTCTTTAAATAATAAAAACCTTTACCCGTGTGCTCTTTTCCAGTGGGCAGTGGAAAACTGATAAAACCCTGGTGGATATTTTTTTTGCGACACTATTGAACTACTAATCCAGCTTTGTGTTCCTTGAAACATTTGTAACTTGGTAGAAACACACTAAGCTCTCTGAAATGTCAGGTACTGTACATGCTACTACATGTCCTCTCCATCAATTATAAAAAATGCCCTACACTGTGAATAACACTGGGGGGATAAACTGTGTCATTGATTTAAAACAAAATATGCTGATGAACTGCTGTGGTAGAAACACAGTTCTGTTCTGGGTGACTCTACTGTATTTCACTGTGCACTTATTATTTCATATCACTGCAGCGTAAAATGTTGAAAGAAGGGAAAGATGAGAATATGTGCTGTCAAACTATTGCGATTAGTCGACTGAAAAGTACATTTTAAGGATCAAGGTCAGATCCTTGGAGGTGTCTCGTCTGCAGTCGTCTTATCTTCAACAGACTCTTAAAGGGCTACTGTTTTCAAGGTTCATTTCCTTGAGGTTTATCCTCTAATCTGGCCTTCCCTTTTGTCCCTCATGCTTGAAACCACTGGGTGTTATTATGGCTGGATAATATAATTTATCTGAAGATATAATAAAACATTCCTCCAAGTATCCAAAACCAAATATAGTCAAATATATAATTAAGCTTAGCGTTAGTTCATGCAGGACACGGGAGTCACACACCCGCTGATTGAATTACTGTACATCATTCCTATCAGACACACACCAATCACAGCCATTCTCTCATCAAGGTGGTCCTTTTAAATGTGACTCCCTCCTCACTGATCCCTGCTACACTGACGCTGCTTCATTCACTACTGCTGCTGGCTACACTTCGCTTCCACCTCCCCCCAGCCTCCACCTTCCTAATTCAGAGTCCTAACATGACAGGAGCCATCAGCGCCAAGCATAACTATATATCCATTTGTTGCAATAAATGGTTAAATCTATGACGAGTGTTCCTGACTGAAACAGTGTTTGTTTCCATTGGATTATAACACTGTTGACAAGATTAACTATATTTGAGTATGGTATTATTTTAGGTGATAATTATTAGGGATAGACCGATTATCGCCACTGGCCCATTTTTTGGCAGTCTGCTTCGTTTTCACTCACCACTGAGTCTGACTTAATGTCCCGCCCACAACACTATCTGACCACAATCTGATCTTGTGTATTATGTTGAAAGGTTCTAATTTATTAAATAATTGCTTAAAGCATTTAAACAAAGTTTTGTGTTAGAGTTTGTAACATTCCAAAATCCCAATTTTGACTTAAATCTTTTCATTTCCACTGTAAATGCATATTGGGTCTAAATACCAGTTATCGGTTTCATAAACTAGTAATAATCTGTATAGGTATCGGGCTTGAAAAACCAGTACCGGTTGATCCAAATAATTATAACTGACAATGTTATTGCATTCTCCTCCCCTTTGTTTTATTACATATGAATAAAGTGGTTTTGTTCCCAAGCAAAAGACAGCCATTGATTTTTTTTCTTCCCATTTACTAGTTCCCGGGCTGCAAATGTGTTGAGAAAACTAAAACGCTGGTCCTCCCAGTCGCGAGCTGGCTGTCCACCCACATGACGGCCTCCTGAAAGGCAAACACAAAAGAGTAACTGTGCCACTGTTACAGATACTTCATTCATGCTGGTCGGGATTACATCCTCACAGGCTGCATGAAGCCACAAGCCCCCTCGCCTGCAGGTTCAGCAATGCTACATTTTAATTAGCCAACTGATGATGTTTCATTCAGAGGAATAAGTTTAATAAAAAAAGAAAAGAAAAAAACTTATTTACAAATTTAGACAGGGCAAAGGTGAAAAAAATGTGTATTATGACCCAGCAGAGTAATCTTGAATCAGCTGCAATAACTCAGGAACTACCAGGTGACATATGGCACTATTTTGGTTCCTGTATTAAAAATAGAAATGATGACAACTGATTTGATTGGCCTGCAGAGGACATCCCCCATACAGTGTGAAATCTAACCTTGTCTGTCAATGAACCACTGAGTGATCCAGAATGTGTGGATTTGTGTGGATTTGTATTTAAGATGCCATTGTATTCTGTTCAGTTATTTGATCTTTGTAACACTAAGATAGTGTCTGTGTGTGTGTGTGTGTGTGTGTGTGTGTGTGTGTGTGCGTGTGCGTGTGCGTGTGTGTGTGCATGTGTGTGTGTGTGTGTGTGTGTGTGTGTGTGTGTGTGGTATATGTGTGCTCCTTACATGTAACTCTACACGATGGTGACAGCTCTGACCTCAAGCATGCATAAGGGTATATAAAGATCCACAAACAATAAACACCTGCCAGTCCTGAAAACAGAAGGCTCACCTCAAGGCCAGTCGTCTCTGATCGGCCTGAGTATTTTTCAGCTGAACCAGACTGTGTTTATTGTCCCACATACCTTACTCAAGGAAAGGCATTACTTCTTGTTCTCATGCATGATATATGGCTCGGAGCGTGTTAGAATAGTTAGATGTGGAATTTAAAGGTTTAAGATGTTTGTAGCATTTCACAGGAGACGCCACAATTTACCCTATTACAAGAGATTGCATATTGTAGATTTGCTGTAGTAGTAACTTTTGTGTTTCTATCCTTGCAGATTTGTTTCCTGCATCATCTTGTTTTCCCTTAACTCTAGACTCAAAAACAGAAAAGGAGGGCATTTTAACAAACACAAACCATGCCTAATTAATTATTTATTTATTTATTTTATTAATAAAAAAGAAAATATTTGCATATGGAAAAGCAGAGAAAACAAAGATTAGTCCTGAACCAGCCAAGCTGAGAAGCCCATGGTTCTGGGTGAAAAGAAAACCAGATGTCTTTAGTCCACTTATGTTGTTTATGAAAAGCCTGGGATGAAGTGAAGGTTATGTGTAATAATATCATTAACAAGACAATATACAGTAGGGCTGACAGGCACTAAGAGGCCATTGACAGTTTAATTTAAGGGTTGGGGAAGAATGTATGTACTAAATCTGGACCATATTTTACAAAAATAAGAGTTGAACGTTTTATGTAAAGACTGCACTACAATGCAATAACATTCAATATGGCTTGTATGTATATCATTTTATAAAAAGGTCCATATGTCATGTACATTGTCCTGCAAGTACATCCACCCTAAAAGTTATATCTATATCCTCCACAGGTTGAACCAGAGACTTTGGCAGTCATAAAATGGATGCAAAACTACAATTTTGTCCTGTCAGCCAACCTCCATGGAGGAGCCGTGGTAGCCAATTACCCCTTCGACAAGTCGAGAGACCCTCGCATTCGAGGGAGGACCACGTACGCGGCCACTCCAGATGACAAAATCTTCAGAAAGGTGTGCTGCAGATTAGACATTCTTTCCAGATGTCACACACTGATCTGATCTAATAATCTCATCACTGTGTGTGTGTGTGTGTGTGTGTGAAATCATGTGAATGGATGGCCGCATGTGCATTTGTGTTTGATGACAGTTGGCGAGGACCTATTCATATGCTCACAGCTGGATGCACAAGGGTTGGAACTGTGGGGACTTCTTCGATGAGGGAATCACCAATGGGGCCAGTTGGTACTCTCTGTCTAAAGGTAAGCAAAACCTCTGACTCGTGAAGAGAAAGTAACAAATAAAACAGACTTTTAAAAACACTAGAAACTCCACTGGAATCATGAAACGTATGTATCCCACTATCATCTTTAAAAATACCCTCCCTGATTTTATTACAGTGTCCAAAAGTGCACAGCCACAACAATGAAGGCAAGTCAAGACTACCTGTTGGATAGAATAAGTTGAATTTTTCTACCAACACCAGAAAGCACAATACTGACTCACCAAGTCCACATACAAAAACAGATTGTTCCAAGGTGTTGGAGAGTGTCCATTATCATGGCATTAAGAAAGACAAGGCCACCGGCAGGAATGATGGCAGGCGCTGGCATAGACTTCAGCATGAATGACATGCCTTGAGTGGCGCACAAGGCCGGCTTTCCCTGTGTCGTCATGAACTCTCTGACTCTTTCCGAGGCCTCTGTGCTCTGCTCTTGCCTTTAACCTCTTCACCTTCTCTACACCAACAGCTGCACTTCCACTGACCCCTCAGTTTAGCTGCTTAACTTTGTAAATGACACATGCCAACAAAAACCTTAGGGATTGTATGAAAAGTACTAGCAGGGGATGGGAGGGTAGTCTCCTGAAGGGAGGTTAGTCTGAATTTTTTGAACGTGCACCCAAGATGTATTTATATTTTATTTCAGCTTTCCCTTCAGCTGCACAGAGCTGCCACCTGTGTCCAGTTCATTTTTTCACTGACAGCGGTAAGAACTGTTTAGTTAGTAACTCTTGGTTCAAGCAGTTGCAGGGATGTTTGGGACACACTTTGCCACAGTGGTGAACCGTGGTCCACAAATTGACAAATGTATCCATTTCATACTGACTCATGTGCCTGAACACTACAATACAATACCTAACATTAATTCAAACGTGGCAGAGAATTAGAATACAAATAGAACAAAGCCAGTTCAACCTAAAATCAGACTTACAGATCTATAGGTTGCTTGTCGGTAAGGGTGGCCTAAAACTAAAGTCAGATCCCTACCTAGTGGCCAAAATTGAAATTTATCATCATCATCATCATCATCGTTAACACATAGCTTATTAATTACAAAGACTACAGCTTAACAGTCATATGCACAAACAGTTACAGCTGTTAACAGAATTGTACGACCCACTAATATTTGTTAAAATACTATCATTTTACTTTACATTTAATTTTTCAGCTGAGGCTTTTTACGAAAGCCACTTACAATAAGTGCATTCAACCATGAAGATGCCAACCAAAAATTGCAAGAATCTCTTTAACTCTTTAACTGCAGTTCTTGCTTCCCCAAAAACACCACAGTTTTGATAAACCGCGATCACTGCAGTTATGTTACAGCTTGTGGGTGCGGGGCTGCCTGTAATAGCCACGGAAAGGGACTGTAACATTAGCTGCTAGCTTGAAAATGCCTATCGTAGATCTTGCTAGTTTGCACTAATCCTGGCAAAGTGGGTGATTGTTGGCCTGCCCTGTCCTGAAGTTTTTCCTGAAAAGGCAATCTTGCTTACACGCTAAAAATGAATGCTTAGACAAAAGCATCAAAACTTACAAACATGTTTTCTGCTTTGCACTTTGTTTGCAATCCTGCAACACACTTCTTACAAAACACTACACACAGTTTTTTACATTATAAACTTTGTTCAAGAATGAAAACTCTTGCAATTAGGGAAAACACTTATCTTTAAAATGCAAAGCACTATATGAAATTGGCAACACACACGCCATTAGTCTGCAGGGAGTTCTCCATCACCATGCCACTCTAGGTCCCTACAATACTGCACATATAATCACATTTCTGGATGCACTACATAATGTAGATGTACAAGACGGACCACAGCATCTGGGATAGTGTTAGTTTTCACCAGGCTGCTCTGGTCCGGGACTGGTTCACCAATCACAATACTGTAACTTCACAGTATACTTGGCCCCTTACTCCCCATTTCTCAGTCTGATTAAAGATTTTTTTTATCAGCTTGGCGATGGAAAGTGCACAACCACCAACCACATGCCCACATGCCTCTTCTGCAAGCAATAGAAGAGGCATGCAGAGACATTGAGGTGGGGTCAGTCCAGGGCTGGATACGGCATGCACTGTGATATTTCCCCCGTTGCCTGGCCAGGGATGATAATAATTGTGATGTGAATGAGGTGATGTGGCCAGACCCTACCAGAAAGCAGGATCCATAAACCGTCCACCCCATCCCCTTACCATTGCACTCTATTTTTTATTAATTAACTAATTATTCATTGTTTTTATTGTTTTTTGTTTGTTTACAGTAAGATATTGTATTGATTACTGTACTGTAATTCTACTTTTCTTTGTGTTTTTTGTTGAAAACCCACGTTTGGTTTATGAGAAATGTTTTGCCATAGCATGCTTGGAAGATACAGTTACACATTCATCAAACTGTCTGGGCATGTATTCAATTTCAGTTCAGTTAATCTGTAACTGCAACAATAACAAAATTCACATCTTTGATCTGTAAATCTTGGTCTGGACTGGTCAGGATTATTCTTAGGAATGTGTTGAGCTTTTCGGTTGAGTCATGCAAGCTTTTGAATTGGATGAAAACGCCCAAAGTCGCATTTAGCAGGAGCATGTTATGTTTATTTTACCAACTCTTTTTGCGCCAAGTCTTATGTCATGGTCTATGAGGTTACATTTGAACTTTCCCTCCCAACCCTGGCCTCATATGCATTAAGCTTCTATGAAAAGTATTGCTGTATTGCAAAGTTGCAAAGCCAGAGACTTGGAAAATTAAGGTTTTCAAAAAAAAATTTCTGTAGTTGGGTGTAATATCAGTCTGTCTAAAAGATGTTGAAAGTCTGTCTCTATAAACCACCCTGGGAACCATTGAAATAAAACAAGAGATCTTGGTGATCTTTTCTTGAAATCTAAAGTAAAGCGTCTATTTCTGTGTGTTTCAGGCATGCAGGACTTCAACTACCTGTACACCAACTGTTTTGAGATCACCCTGGAGCTGAGCTGTGATAAGTTTCCTCCAGCATCAGCACTGCCTAGAGAATGGCTGGGCAACCGAGAAGCACTGGTTTCATACCTTGAACAGGTCAGAACACACATACAGACTCTCACAATTTGCCAAGTTACTGGTCAATCAACTAGGTGCACACAAATACGCAGACATACAGTTACACACAAAAACCCAACTACCAAGAGTCATGAGTCCAATACCCTGGCTTCTTGGAAATGTTGGCTGGGAATCCATGGATAAAGTGACTTAAAATGAGCTGCATGAAATTAAGTGTAATACGAGTAAACTGACTTCCCTCCGTCAAGTATGAAAGGACAAAGTATGAGATACAAAATATCCTTTATTTAAGATTGTCAGAGTGCTGAGATAAAATACAGTGATGCATTGCCACTAATAGTGTTTCTTAAGCCCCAAGAGAGGGCTCAGAAATGCACAACTTTTTCTGCAGCACTGATTAAATAGACCAAACTGAAATGGCCTTCAGATGCTGTCTGGTCTTGTTTGACTGTATGTCTGTTGCAGACCACAGGGCCAAGGAGGGTTAATAAGGTCTAATGTTTTTAGAAAGTTTGCCGTGGAAATGTAGTTTATGACCTGATATGACTTGCAATCAATGCTGTAATTCATTGCAGCATTCAAACACAAAGCTATCTATGGTTACACATACCTGACTTGCCTAGATTAACGTCACGTATTTCGGGTGGCCCAAGCTCAAGCACAAATGGCAGGATCCATAAAAGAAAGAACTGTGAGAAATTGGTCAAATTAAATGGAAAAATAACTTGTTTTTCAGGTGCATCATGGGATAAAAGGCATGGTGTATGATGAAAACAACAACCCTGTTGGCAACGCTGAGGTTGCAGTGGCTGGCATCAACCACGATGTGACCAGTGGTGAGAAGGGGCTGGAGGGGTGTCAGTTAATTGTTACACAGATGTGGTTATTTGCTGGTATTTTTTTACTCCTTAACTGCAGGGTTTAAGAAGTATGTGAGAATGTGAGGTATGTGGTAAATGATCTGCTAATGTCCTGGCAATCCTCACACTGAAATGGAACAAGCTGCTACCTAGTGGCCAATAGTGGAAATGCACTTAAAATAATTGAATGGGCACTGTATTTACATTTAGAAGAGTATTGTATTTAATGAGTAATGTATTGAAGGTAAATTCTGAGGTACTTGTAGTTTACTTGAGTATTACAATTGTATGCTACTGGGGTGCCTGGGTAGCTCACCTGTTAGAGCGTGCGCAGAGGCTCTATCCTATAGCCGCAGCGGTCAATTCTGACCTGTGACCCTTTGCTGCATGTCATTCCCCCTCTCTCTCCCCTTTCAAGTGTAAGCTGTCCTGTCAAATAAAGGCTTAAAAATGCCACAAAAAATTGTATGCTACTTTATACTCCACTGCATTTAAGAGGGAAAGTTACTTTTCAGCTATAGTTACTACTTTAGATTAGACTTTAAAAATCTGTAATGAGCGCATTACATCTGATTAATTACAAAACAGTAAATTAAACCCCCAACAGTATATTAAAAATACCTAAAATCAGTTCCACTTTGGCCGACTTTGGCATTAAAATGTTTACATGTTAAAGCATCAGTAATAATTAGCAATCATTACTATTACTCTACCAGAGGCCATTTTACATGAATAGTGGGTACATAAGTGACAATTACAGGATAATAATACATGCTAATTCTACTGTAACAGTAGCACAAATAAAAAGGTGTCTTCAAGTCAGAAAACTGAATCAGTCAATTACACAGTAATATCCGTGTAAAGTTAGCTAACATTCGCTAACATTAGCCACCACACGGTACTGGTCATACCAGACTGGTGATACAGAGTGGTATTGCTACCATTATTTAAGCAATGCATCTGAATACTTTTCCACCACTGTGTAGGCCTAACTTAAAATTTGAAATAAACTAGTTGGATGTTTCCACCTCTCATCTTTTCCCATGTCTTCATTCATCCAGGAGTGGATGGTGACTATTTCAGACTTCTGTTACCAGGCACCTACACTGTGACAGTATTGGCCCCAGGTTACGCCCCCTCCACCAGCACTGTCACAGTGGGACCAGCGGAGGCCATACATGTGAGTTTCTATCTATATGGAAAGGGCATGTATATTGGTGCAAAAGACAGGAATCTAACAGCTGATTCACAGTTGTACCAACCAATTTACCTTTTCTTTTTAGTGAAAAAGCAGGTAGTAAGTAGTTCAAATTCACTTTTAGAGAACCCGACTCTGCTTGTGAATCATTTTTGTGTGTCTGCATGTTCTTATAGGCTGGAAATGTACTCTGCCTTGAACATTCACACTTTTGTTCTCCATCTCTTCCCTTACAGCTTCATTTTTACTTGAAACCGGCACCAAAACAAAACCTGAAAGTGAAGCCCCATAACGGCAAGAAGAACCTCTCATCTCCCAAAACCCCCTTAAAACTCGGCCCTAGATGAGACATGGACAATAACATATACATATACACACGTACACACATGCACACATACATTGACCATTATAAATGTATGTAATTTTACCTTTGTAGTCCTATTGTTATGTATTTCAAACCTTTGCATTTTTGTTTGTGTTTTTTGTGTCCCTATTAAGGAATGTTGGTGTATTTATGTAACAGTGTTGATATGTATGAACACAGCTATCCTGTATTTGTAAAGGACTTTTTGGATTTTGATTACAATAATTTGATGAAAATTAAAAATTAAAACAATGTTTTTGCTGTCATCATTTACCATCTCTGTATATTGTGTTTTCTCACTCATTATAATAACAATTATTATTATAATAATGCCAATAATAATATATCATTACTTAATCCACCCTATAACAGACATAATGACTAAAGGACATCTGAAGATTACAAGAATAACATAAAAACTAATTAACAAAAACAGGAAGTGCAGAGAATATCCTTGAGAAAATCATTAATTAGCACCATGTAAAGCTAACCTGGTTCAGAACCTTGGCAGCCGTAATGCACCCTGCACGCTTGCACAGATTCAGTTACAAAGTTGTAGTTTATATTTCAACAAAAGGTGCTTTGATAAAGTCTTAACTTTGACTTTTACTGTGTTATTGTTATATGGAACTGAGTTTGAAACTTACAAGAACAAACTAGCATTCTAGCATTATCATCTTTCTCACTGTATTATTCGGTGGGATGCTTCCAATCTCTTCTGGTCATCTGGAAATTATGTAGGGCTCACTGGAAAATTTTAGTTTTTCCTGCTGACCTCTCAGGCTGTGTTTTACAGACCTAGACGAGTAGATGTCACTGCTGCACAAAGAGGGAAGCAAAACATGGCTGTCCCTATAACTGATCATTCCTAAAAAGTTGAATTTCAGCTCAGGAAAAACTTTTCTGATTCTGTTCAACCAGACAAACATCTGCTTCTGAAACCTTTCTAATTTTACCAAACCCACTTTCAATTACTTGGTCTACTTAAATGCCTGTGTCTTTGTACTTGCTGCAACGTTTAATCGATAAACCAAAGTCGATTCAAAGTCCTTCTTTTCAGGCTAAAAAAGTCTCTGGTTCCAGCTTCTTCAAAGTGAGGATTTGCAGCTTGTCGCTGTTTTACATAATTGTAAATTCAATATTTGCAGGTTTTGGGCGGTTTGTCGGACAAAACAAGACATTTGATGATGTCACCTTGAGTTCGAGGATATTGTGAATGGCATTTTTAGTTTTATAGATGATTATCCAAGAAAATAATCATCAGATTCATTGATAATAAAAAAGAATTGTTAGTTGCAGCCCTACTTTGTTCACTGTGCTTCTTTTCAAGTTCAGCTGATTATTTACAGTCTAACATGCAGAAACGTTATATGTCTCCCTTTTACAATGATCCAGTGTACTTTTGGACACCTCCATGATGACTGCAATAATATTATAATACAATATTGTCGTATTCAATGCGGACAGACTGCACATGGAGACCAATTTTTAATATTTGCAGATTGTTTGTTTTATTCTACGGCTGACTTTATATCTTGAACAATTTCACTGTTCTGTTGTCATTGTCTCATGTGTCACCATGGTGACAGTAACAGGCTAAAATATGAAATACATTTTAAACTGTCCTTAGATGATAATGGCCTTCTGAACCTACTAGTTGGTGGAACAAACCCCTTCTACTCATGAAGCCGATAACCAATCAATCGAGATTTATTCGAAATGGCTGAGTGTCCAAGAAAGGGGCTTGTTCGTTATTGCAACAAAAGACGATTACAGTAATTTGATTGTACATTATGGGATTTGTCACATTGATCAATTGGCAAAGTTTTTATCCACTGTGCATTAACACTACTGTAAATGGTAGATTGGACTGCATTTCAATAGCGCTTTTATCCAAAGGGCTGTACAATTCTGCCTCATTCATACAGCAGCAAGCTACAATGCAAGGTGCTGGCCAACCACTGGTGTCTTGCCCAAGAACGCTTCAACATGTGGATAGACGGGGATCGAACCAACCCTGCAATCAGTGGACAACAGCTCTACCTCCTGAGCCACAGCCGCCCACTGTCATATGACAAGCCTCATCCAAGGATCTGGGAACACTAATCAGAACCCACTGTTTTCCTAGTGGTGCAGTCCTACAACTTCTTTTAAGTACACTCATAAGTAACAAGAAACATTGTTGTGTACTGCTGATCACTACAATGCTACCTTTGTTATGAGCTGGGAAGGCAGATGATACATACAGAACAAGACTAAGCTTCAGCTCCCTGGAGGTGGCAGCAAAGGACAGGATGACGTCTGTTAGAACAATGCACAATGCTAAATTGAGGAACTCTTGGTTTGGATTTATTAATGTGTTACACTAATATAATCGTGTTATTTGATTTGTCAAATCCTAGGCTGATGTAGCCTTATCTGGAAAGTGTGCTATTTAAATACATTTTACTTGTTTGAAAATTCATGTGACCCTGTATTTTCACAGTATGGTTCCTTGCCCAGAGAATAAGTAAGTCAAGTATAGTCCAAACTAAAATCGAGCTGGACTCTGTCAAACTGGACTCTGTTGAGAGTGGACTGGGACTTTTAAACAAGAGATCTCTCAACTTGTTTTCCTGTGCCATTCACAAACACCGCATAATACAACAATAGCCTCTCTCTGACGAACAGGAAAGGGAAAAAGCGCACACTTCACTGGGCACAATTTATGACAGTGATATGAAAGTTCCCTGAAAACAAACATGGAGTAACACTAACAAACATGGAGTAACACTAATAATATAGTGTGAAATTTCCATTCTTAAGATGAAGTTTAAACACATTTTAAGCCCAAACAATTTACACAAGACAATCAACCTGCATTTTCCAGGCCAAATACAACTGATGTGCTACTGTGGCTAATTTGCTATAGATAATAATAATAATACATTAAATAATATAAATAATACATTAAATAATATAAAAACTTTATTAAAAAAAGTTTTTTGCCTTCTAATTTTTTGTCTCTCCCAATTTATTTGAGTGGCTATTTTAAATCTCGGCTACCAGCCATAACTAGAGTAGGATATAATAAATGCAGCAGCAGAACATTGTAGATTTGTGTTTTAGAATGAATGAACATTAAGCAGAGTAATGGCCAGAGGAACCATTGGTAATATAAAACTGAAAGAACTGTAAGAAATCTGGCATTAGTCATGTAACATCAATCACACTTTCTCAATTAAACTGAGTCATAATAATAATCATAAGTCATTCACTCACTGACATCAGCTCAGCTATGAGTCAGCTCAGCTATGAGTCCAGTAACTACAATAAATCAGTACAATAACTTCCATTTTCTGCCTACTCCAACACTTTGTCACAGGCTGATGTTTCTCAGAGCAAACACAGTACAAACGATTGTACGACAGCCAATGTATTCTCTGCCTACAGAGCATTATAGCGATGATCAACTGGCAGCAAATACTGAAAGACAACAACAGACCCACATACTGGCCCTGAATGAAAGTGGCCACTGTGAGAGAAGACAAAGCCAGCATTTCATACAGAGTCACTGATCTGGAGGGTTCTCAGCGGTAGTATGGGTGCGTACGTGTGTGTGTATGTGCACGCTTAGTTGGCCATATGTGGCGTCAATGAAGCCCACCAGTGGTCCAGTGTCAGACATCTCCTAAACTGACTTATCGGAAGTTACAGAACAAGCACTCTAAAAATTTCATTGGACAGTGACAAATATATATATATATAATCATTTCCCACGTTATAACGTTTTTTTCTTATAGTCGAACTTATATGAAAAACATACTGTAATACTGGTAATACACTTTCTCAATACAGTACAGTACTTGTCACATGTATGCCTACATACTTACAATCATACAAAAACACTCTCGCACCTATATATGTCAATGCACACACAGTCATCTACAATACATCCACATGCATATACATTTGCAAACAGTCTGTTTTATTTGTTCTGTTGTTTTTATCCTAAATCTTTTTTTTATCTATTTGTTTGTTTAGTTTATTGAACCTTAATTTAAAGCTTTAGTGCGTAACTTTTTAATATTAACGAATGTCCGTTACATTTGGTCATGGAAGATAACTGATACTTACGATGCCAAAAAAAGCGGCGTTATTGCTACTAGAGATGGCCCGATACCATTTTTTGCTTCCCGATACCGATTCTGATACCATGAACTTGCGAATCGGCCGATACCGAGAGTACCGATCCGATACCAGTGTATCATATATTTTATTATGTTTTAACAAGTGTATACTACTATCCCTGTATGGATGTGATATTATCACATCCATACAGGCTCAGGTTAAACTCTTTGTGAAACATGAACACCACAGAACTTTCTTTTATTATCCAGTTTGACAGTCAGTTATAACGGAAAAAGAACATAAATAAACTACTTTAACATAGATTTTCTTTAGGGCTTTATTACGTGGTATCGGATCGGTGCATAAACTCCAGTACTTCCTGATACCGATACCAGCATTTTAGGCAGTATCGGAGAACATCTCTAATTGCTACATCAAGGGAAGACTTGGTTAGTTTTTTAAATGACAGTAATGTATTGATATGCCACATGTGGAAAATATAATTATTATTGTAATGTATTTTATTGTGTAACCTCTCAGTGAAATATTCATAGGTCGTAGAGCTTTTTATTGTAAAGCAGAAGTGTTGAATTCTGACATGTGTAATGTTATTCGATTAGGCTATAAAAGAGAAGCGGTGCAGTGCCATCTCAGTTCAGAAGTTGAAAACCTTGTTTTTTTTTTAAGATGGCCATTAATCCATTGAAGATGTGAAGGTTGATGAGATGGCTTTCCATTAGGAAGTTAAACCTTTTTCTAGTCTTGTTCTGAATATTACAGTAAAATGTATAGGTGAACACACACAAAAAAGTTGTACACTGACATGGCATGTGTTACAAAATTAGCTGTATTACATTTTTATGGAAATAAAGGCAACATAACTCCCTCAAACAATATCGAGAGTCGGCTTTTCAGACATTCCTGAAAGTTGTAGAGTGATACCAGCAGTAATTTAGTAATTTGTCGTGTCAGATTTTGGTTATACATGACACCGTGTGGTTATGATGAAGCTAATCTGTATTTATGTCTGTGTGTATATTAGAGCATGCAGGTACTGTATGTGTGTTTGTGACTGAGCCTGTTTTCATGTGTGTTTTTGTGTGACCTCGCTCTGGTATCTTTTTCCTTTTCTGTGCCAACACTTGAAGGAAAAAGCATCCAATTGACTGTGTTTCCTGCTATTGTTCTGCACATGCAAGAACACATAATGAGGAAGCTGTCATTTACTGCAGACACAGCAAAAAAAAAGAGTAGACTAGATTTAGTGTTTCACACCACAACACACAATGGCCATGGCTGAAAAAAGGGTTACCAAACGTATAATCCCTCATGCAAGGACTCTGATTTTCTCTCTCTAAATGATTCCAAATGAAAGAGCTGCAGTTTGAGAGGGAGGCCACAAAACAGAGTAGCCTATTGGTCACATCTTCCTACTGGGTGTCAGAAAACTTCAACTTTTCAACATCAGATTACCTTTTTCTATTTTTTCATGCTGAGCAATTTGAACAGAAGCAAATTTAGATGATGTTACTTCCTAAAACTGCTGTGAACAGTGTTTGGTCTGGGTGGAGTGGACAGCCCAAACATACGTTGACTTGCACAGGATTGAGCTAATGAATTGAGGAAATGTTTGGGTTGATTTTGGTACATTCTCTGCCACAAAAAAGGACATTGTTTTCTCATCACATGGATTTTACATGCAATAGATGACATTATTATGGAAGTTGGTTAATGTTAGATTATCATGCTGCAACGCATTCTCATGAACGGGTTCTTAGAACACTGTAATCAATCTGGTAAATGAAAGATAAACACGCTTTTGAAATCATTTTACCAAATGTATCATTTGTACTAGTTTGTTCTAACCTCTTGAAGCTGACATGACATCAATTTTGCATTTATTTAGCAACGGATGGATGTAAGTCATAGGCTGTTTTAAAAAAGGAATTGCGAAATTTAGCAATACTGTACATGCTTTATAGAAATATATATGTGCTGACAGTGTGAGCCATAAGAGATTGCTGACACCCAGGTTAAGTAAAAAGTTGTATATTGATTTTAAAGATGTATACTTACATTTGTTTGTTTGGTCCTATATCCTATAGGAGTTTACTGACACCATGATTAGGTGACAGTTAGTATATTACACTTAAGTATTTTAACATTTTCAATCAACAGAAAATTAATGTGCAACAATTTTACGATAAACAATTCATTGTTAAAGTAATTTTTCGAGAGAAAAAGTTGACTTACAGTATAGTAGTAGCTTTTTAATTGTGAGCTTCCTTGTCTAATATGATAGCAAAATGAGTAAAGTTTGTTAGTTTCAGCATAATGACTGATAATGCAAATAACCATTAGTCTGCAACTAATGGTTATTTGCATTATCAGTCATGTCTGTTGCCTACTAAAGAGAACTCATATGTCCAAAGTAGAAATGGCCTCTGTGAATGTAATATTATATATTATATGATTTGATCAATATAAGTGATTTAAGCAGCATTTTAATGTTGTAGCTGTTTAAATTGCATATTCTAATGTAGTTTTATCTATACTAAAATCTGCTATAAAATCATATTTTATACACTGATCATTTGCACAGTAACCAAACTAGTTATCAGATAAATGTAATGGAGTAAAAAGTAGCCTACAATACTTCCCTTTAAAAAAAAGTACAGATTTGTACTTTTCTGCATACAACTTGAGTAAATTAAGTTACTTTTACTCCTGGTTGGACCAGTACCATATACAGTTCTGCACAAGTCTATGTTTTATTGAGAAATAACAGTGTGAAGGTAATCAATCCTGCAGTTTGTCATTTTGTTAAGTTAAATTAAAGCTATAATGAAATCAGTCAAGTCCTCCTGTACTGTTGGACCACTTTCTTTTCTTTTCAGTCAGGCATCAGCCGAGCCAGCTACGGGTCTCTTTGGAAAAAGTGGGTGGCGTTGTTGTATGTAGGCATGGGGAGAGGCGCAAAGCGACTCGGCTGCTCCCGTCTCTAATGTGATGACAGCTGATTCTACCGAGACAGCCGGGGACCACCGTGACACTTTCTACTGTCAACATGTTTTCTTGACCTTCACGCTAAAATAATGCATTTATTTCCTGGTATAATGACTCTGTGCAGAGCTCCAAAGCTGTGGGAAGTGTAGCCGCTAAAAAAAGTTGAGTCGCGGAGAAAAAAGCAACTCCGCCAACACCACCACATCACCACCAGACTGAAGAAGTTGGATATCTTGTCTGACTGGCCACATTTTCCACAGGACGTTCAGACACTCTATAGGTAAGAAAAGCACCACTAAAACAAGGCTTTTGCTTCGTATACAGCGCCAGACGAACTAGAAAAATCATGAGATGGATGAGTTACGTTAGAGATACAAGTTTGTACTAACACAGAAATATGCTTTTACATCTATTCGCTACTCTCTGAGAGTAATAACGCGGCATTTTCCTCTATTATACTTATTTGAAAAGCATTGTACTTTTATTGTCAGGTGCTGACAGTCGTTTGGGCGTACTTTGACCAGGATTTATCCTTAGTGCAGGCAGTCTGAGTGTGAATACAGAGCTATTAGGCTAACTGACTAATGACGTGAGTTGAATGACTGATGGTGGCAGTGAACACAAGTGCTGCAGTCCAAATAATCCCCCCGCTGTCTGTCTGTCACCTGTGGCCGCTGCTGTCAGTTGTTCCACCATGTGAAAGAAAGACAGACACACACACACACACACACACACACACACACACACACACACACACACACACACACACACACACACACACACACACACACAAACACTGAGGGAATATTCTGGTCACACATGCACATGGTCACAAGCACAAGATATCCTAATCTATTTTCTCTACTCTGTTCTAATCTCTGTTGTGTTTTATCATTTTCTCTTTTATAACATTCTGTTCTTTCTATCATGTTCTGCTCTGGTCTATTCTTTTATTTGGTTCTGTTCTATTTGATGACATGACATTGTATAACTATTACAATCAGTTAGGGGTGTGTTCTATGGCTTAAAGGATAAAAGGACCAGACAGAAATGTCTGTTTTCGTTTTTATTTGGCAAATTAAATACAAAACAGCAAAATTAAAAGCCGAATAAGTGTTGATACAAACATAACACCAATTGTATTTTATAGAGAGAGAAACAAACCATAGTGTACGTTATACGCTATGTATAGGGTCTGTAACTTTCAAGCTCTGACAGGAGTCTGTAGGTCTGTTATGTAGTTGACTCATCCACTTAACACAAAGAGTCTGAAGCTGAATTGTGTCCAGTTTGTCACTTAAACTGAGTCAGCTATCCAGATTTAGTGGAACAGACTTGGAGTGTGCTGCAAAAATGGACTAGTATGGACCAAAAGTAATCTGCTAAAGATGGCAATCCCATCAACATTTGTATAGTACTGACTTTTTCAAACATAATTATGTAATTAAAGGCAAAAGATAGATTATAGTCATAATTATCTCAGGAGGAATCAACCAAACACAATGCTCACTGTCAAAAGAGCAAAAGCCATTCAGTATTGTAAGTGTTTAATTAAAAAGTGCAGAGTGTTTTTAGCGGTTACATCTGTCAGAAGAGACCAGACAGGCACATTTTCAGAGTTGGTTAACAGGTAAAGCAACGGGTTGCCTCCCTTATTCTTTCTCAGCATTTATCTATGTACTGTGTGGCACAATACATGTGCCTTTGCCATGGCAGCATTTACACAGCTTTAGTCATGGAGCTTTGGTTTGTTCTATAAAGTGTAAAATCCTTGGATTCCGCTTGTGCCATTATTGTTTGAATCTCAGTTACAGTAATCATCATCCTCCATGTTTGTTATTATGTTCTGTTCCACATGTGCATGCTCATAAACAAAGGGAGTGGATGTTTTAATTATACTCGTTTTTAATCCATATATTCCATGCATTGAATCCTTGAATGCATGTCTTCAAACCATCCACATCTAACTGTATTTTTACTCCACCAACACCACTTTAGTTTCTGCTCTTCTGCTGCAGTAGGAGTAACGGTGCTGTAGCACTGGCACCCGCCATAAAGGCTTTATTTATTTTTTTGCCTGCAGGGATCCAACCCCTGTTAAACTGTTGTAACGTGTCCGGTCATGCGTACCAGGACTGTGCATGACCGTGTGTTTTACCTTTTCCTTCTTCTGAGTCATACCTGCAAACCTACTAGCCGCCTTAATTAAGGATATCTTTTTTTTCTCTTTTGTTGTCATGCTTTTGTGTTTAGCACTTAGTCAGGATTTGGGATGCAAATAAACACCCACACACTGAATTATTTAACACTTGCAACAGGGTCCTATATCAGCACTTGGTGACAAAGAAATGTAATATGTTTGTGTCAGTTTGCATGCGTTACATATCACATGTCATAAACACTATGCAGTAGCTGTCCCCATGACTCCAGGGAGACAATGTGTATATTATAACGGATTATCACTGTAATGTGATTAATTGCAACCAACCGAAGGCACTCTAAGCTACAGCAGAAGAACAGAATGTAAAGCGGAGCAAAATAGCACTAATAAAAGTAACTTTGATGCATGGTAAAAACAGGAAAATTCAAATTTTCATCCTATTATGTAATATGCCATCACTTCAGATAGAAGGTATTTCTCAGACATTAAAAAAACGACATTCCTTACGCTCTCTGCTGGCAGCACAGTATTAGTTTGCTTAGCTGAATAGGCAGGAAAAGGCAGGAGAATTAATTTGATTTGAACTGGATGTGAAAGAGGGGAAAGATGAGTTTAGCGCTGGTATGAGCAGAGGCTACAAAGAATGGAGTGAAGCATGCATATAAATCAAATACAGTATACTGTGAGTGATATTTCAGTAATGCTTAGCTGACATGTGGACTTTGCATTTTAGCTCTAAGCTTACTAAGTTAATCATATGGTTCAGGGTATTGGAGAGAATGGAGAAGAGTTTTTGGTAATATATGTATATAAAAAAAAAAATGAGCTGAATCCACAACTTTATCTTGTTTTCATAGACAAAATAGTGAGGCTTCTTAAGATTGGACTAGACAGACAAACTGAGACAAAAAGCCATGAAGACAGGGAGACAGACAAGAAGACAGACTAAAACAGAAAAGCATTTAATCAAGTCTCAGTATTTTGCCCACTTAGTTCGGTTGTACTGTCAGGGTTAACATGGTACTGGGTAGATGAGAAGAAAATTGCTTTGATAGACATAAAAGGCGCATAAATGCCATGAGCTAATGACCCTTTGGCCACCATACAGTATTTGATATTCTGCAACATACGTACTGTAGAGATACTTGTCATTTTACTTGTCAGAGACTTGAGACATGAAGCTGGACTTTGCTCTTGCTAACATCCTTCTACATATAAAGTGAGTGTCTTGAGTATCTTGGTACCTATGACACATAAGATAAATAGCAGTTTTATGATCTTATAAAAATGTAATGGTGGTACGCCCAGATGGCTCGGTTGGTAGAGTGGGCGCATGTATATAGAGGGTTTAGTCCTCGACGCAGCGGTGCGGGGTTCGACTCCGACCTCGGCCCTTTGCTGCATGTCATTCCCCTTCCCTCTCCCCTTTCATGTCTTCATCTGTCCTGTCAGATAAAGACCTAAAATGCCCAAAAAATAATTTACACCAAATTAATGGTGGTAATATTTATCTTGTGCAGTATTTCTGTGGACCGCATTTTTATGGACCTTATCGACTTCAGTTGAACTTTTACGCCCTTATAAGCTTTAATCGTGTAGAACAATTATATCTGAAACTGAGAGCAATTCAAGTTTGTCTTCTCACGTATTTGTTTGTTACATATGTGACCATTTCAAGATAGATTTTGCCGGCACTGCAATGTTTTGGTCTCTCGCTGAATTCATATGGAGCTGGTATTACGTAGATTATTCCAGGCCAGTCCCAGTGAGCTGTCCCAAGAGTTGAATCACAAAACTCATCAAATCTGACTAGGGTTTGCCATCTTGGCAGTCTCTTGTCATTGTCCTCAATTCACCCTGAATTGTTTAAATGTCTGGGAAGAAGATGTGAGAATTTAGTGTTTGGATGGATTTCCCTGAAACAAGAACACTTATTTCACCCTCCATTAAATTGAGCCTGTTTCTGCAGGCATGTCATGATGTGATTCCAAGGGAGAGATCAGTTATGTAACTCATATGCAAACTATTAGGCCATGTTTTAAGGGGGCGGCATATCACCGGGCACCTCTGGGGTTCTCTCAGGGAAAACCCTCCTCCATCCAAAAAGATCCCTGTGTCCGTGACAACGCAGTCTCTGCCCTCTGAGCTCAGACATCTGACCTGTCCTCCTCGCTGTGGAAATGTTTATGCAACCAAGCAGTTCCACCCAGTGTGTGTGTGTGTGTGTGTGTGTGTGTGTGTCTTAAAAGCCATTCATTTTCAACATATGCAATCTTGAGAAATGGAGAAACAAATATGTACAAAAAGAGTCAAGGAAAGGAAAAAAAGATGAAAGTCTGAGAAATTGCACATTCCATTGAGGGATGCCTGTGTGCTCACCAAACTGCAGAGATGCGAAGTGAATACAATATGAAGGTGGACTTAGAGCTATGAATGAGCCAAAAAGAGTATTTTTTTTTTTTTCCAATGACCCACCCAGGGTTTTCCCCTTCGTTCATGGAGCAGCAGGAACACATCTTGCAATGTTCTCTCTACTGTTAGAAAAGTTACAGATGATCAGGAGAAGTATTTCAACTAGTACAGATGTAAATAAGACAGTAGAAACACATTTCAAAATCAAAGTTTTTGTCCAGATAAGATACAAACAAAACAGGAAGTACAGAGGTGTGGAAGATGACTGATTTGCTGCCTTGACTCAGCTCATTGTTAGCCAGGGATTGTTTTATAATGGTATTGTATTTGTTGTGTTTATAATATAATGTATATATTGTAATATGTATATATAATAATAATAATATGTGTTTATTGGTGAGTTTCAGGGGTGTTGGTAGTCTGATTTTGTTACCTTTGGACAGAGTTGTTTCCAGTCCTTATGCTCAGCTCAGCTAAGGCAAGGCAGCTTTATTTGTATAGCAACAAGGGAATTCAAAGTGCTCTACAAAAAGAGCAGTTAAAAACAATTACAAACATTTGTTAAAGAGAATGTAGGAACAGCTAAAATAAAATAAGACAGGTATGAAATACAAAAATAAAAGTTACAGTGGAAGAAATGAACAAGTACCTAAAAAAGGCAGCATCAAAAAGAAAAGTCTTCAGCCTTGATATAAAAGAACTGAGAGTTGCAGCAGATCTGCAGTTTTCTGGGAGTTTGTTCCACATATGTGGAGCATAAAAACTGAATGCTGCTTCCCCATGTTTAGTTCTGACCCTGGGGACAGCAAGCAGAGCTGTCCTAGACACCTGAGAGGTCTGGGTGGTTCATAATGAAGCAGCAGATCTGAAATGTATTTTGGCCCTAAACCATTCAGTGCTTTATAAACCAACAGTAGTATTTTTAAATTAATTCTTTGAGAGACTAAGCTCTCATCTGGGCAAGAAACAATACTGTAGTTCCCAAAATGTTATACTATTCCTTTCATTGTATTGTTTAAACCACATTATTTTAAAGTTTAAAGGGGTGGTTCAGAATTTTGGACCTCATTTCCAAGTTAGCCAGTATGTTATTTATCAGTGGAGACCGTTTTCAACACTTTTCATCCAGTCCTTCCAGTTGCAGAGTTTTCTGGTGCTAGGCTAGTGCAAGTCAAAAGTAACTGCTAGCTTGCCATTAAAAACAGTCTTACCCACTCCACAGTACACCCGAGGCAAATAAATTATAACGCCAGACTATCGATGTAAATGTCTGTTGATAGAATAATGTTAGAAATAAAACTACCCTTGCATCTCAATGATCGCATTAAATTTTGAGTTTCTCATCAGCGGCGGAATTTTACTTTGCTCCGGTTAGTAGTACTGTGCCGAAAAGTAAACAGAGAAGCACACTACAGTCGGGACACCTAGTAGTAGCCTAGTACATTAGTATTGAATTGGAAACTAAGGACTAGGCAACATAGTAATTAGGGATGTCCAGATCCGATACGCTATTGGTTAAATGCCGGCAAAGTAGAACACGGAAGCAGCTTGAAGCGGTAAGTGCGAGTATGTCTGCGGTCTGGAGGTATTATAAAGTTGAATTATTATAGAAGTATCGGATCGGGACTTGGTATCGGTAGATACTCAAAATCAAATGACTCAGACTCTGACTCGAGGGCAAAAAAACCTGATTGGGACATCCCTAATAGTGATTCAGCGTGCATTTAGAAATTGTAAAAATAAACCAAACAGATGGGTGCCACAAAGTTTCCACAAATTTCCATTGGGAGATCCAGAAAGGAACCAACTGTGGCTTCTTGTTGCTGGCTTGGACATCAAGGCGGAGACTCTACTCAAGTGGCAAATGTGTAGTGATCATTTTAGACCAGACGACTTTGAAAAACCCCGCAATCTAAAAGACCACAAGTCACTGACAACGAATGCGGTTCCATCTGTCTTTCCAGATGCACCAACAGCTACTGATGAACAGGGAATAACTTTTGGTAGGCTACTCTAGCTAATAAAGCTAGCCCCTTTCATAACGTTAGCCTAGCTGCTACTGATAGATTGAGACTGACAACGTTAGTGGAGATAACGTTACAGTTCAATGCATTGTGGTGAGTGACTGAATAGTGTAGCTAACGATATAGCTACACCCTTGGTAGATACCTGGCTGGGCTAACCGCTAACTTTAGGTAATTGCTGACAGAAAAGTCATGTAAGCTCGGTCAGTTTACATGCAAATTGCAGCGGCAGGTAAATAAACTTGTGTGATTGTCATGGAAACCGGCTTTCTCAGTAGCCTAGGTAATATCACTCCGCCGCTGCTGTAGCCTATGCTACCAACTACAGGGAACAAAGTATAACTATTGCAATGCGCTTCTCTGTTTACTTTTCGGCGCAGTACTACTAACCGGAGCAGAGTAAAATTCCGCCGCTGATGAGAAACTAGTCCCTCAAAATTTAATGCGATCATTGAGAGGGGTAGTTTTATTTCTAACATTATTCTATCAACAGACATTTACATCGATAGTCTGGCGTTATAATTTATTTGCCTCGGGTGTACTGTGGAGTGGGTAAGAGTGTTTTTAATGGCAGGCTAGCAGTTACTGTTGACTTGTGCTAGCCTAGCACCAGTGAACTCTGAAACTAGAAGGACTGGATGAAAAGTGTTAAACGGTCTCCACTGATAAATAACACACTGGCTAACTTGGAAATGAGATCCTATGTCCAAAATTCTGAACCACCCCTTTAAAATAATTGGTGAAAGCTGAATTTATTATCTTAACATTTGGTTGTTAAAATTATATTATATTTTGCAATTCATTTGGTGAGAAGAAAATTGTTATCATAACTGATATGTATGATAGAAATAATAGCTAAAGTAAGTAAAGGAGTAATCTACATTCACAGTTAACCTAATTGAGCATTAAATCAAATGTGTAAAGAAAACTGAATTGCAATTTCTACAGACTTTTTATGTAGCAGCAGTCAGGGAGGATCTCTGTCTTAAAGTGCTCATATTATGCTCATTTTCAGGTTCATAACTGTATTTAGAGGTTATATCAGAATAGGTTTATGTGGTTTAATTTTCAAAAAACACCATATTTTTGTTGTACTGCACATTGCTGCAGCTCCTATTTTCACCCTGTGTGTTGAGCTCTCTGTTTTAGCTACAGAGTGAGGCGTCTCACTTCTGTTCCATCTTTGTTGGGAGTCGCACATGTGCAGTACCTAGGTTAGGACTACCAGCCAGTCAGAAGCAGAGTATGAGGGTGTGCCACGCTAGCAGCTAGGCGAGCATTACAACGTGTTACAAAGTGACGCACGTTCGTCACGGAAGTAAAGGCTGGACTACAATAGAGCTGTTTCGAGCAGTTTGTGAACAGTGTTTTCTGTCTGTATATAAGGAAAGGACAATATTGGTCTAATACATTCGCAAACTGATACGTCACACTAATCACACAACTCAGCATTCTGGGCTATTTTAAATAAATCTCTTTATGTAAGCTATTTGAATTGATGGCGACAAAATAGGCTTTGTTTCCACTACAGTGATTGTATTGAAATGCAGAGCTTGCATGTTAGTGTACAGTACTGTATGTCTGCGTGCTCTTTTAACCATCTCTGTGTATGTGTTTACTGTTTGCATGTTTGAAAGGAATGGAATGGCTTTGCCAAATATTTCAACAGAGTTGAAAAAAACAAAAAAACAGAGTTTTGGCATCTGTAGGCATTTGACTCAGCTCCGCCAGATGTGTTCTTTTTATCCAGCTGGCTGAGGCCACGTAGTGCTGCCTCATCTGGTTGAAATGCACTTAAAGCCAGACTACTCTCTCTACTGTCCTGCCTTTTACTTGTTGTTTGGAGCAATAACATAAGAGCACAATGTGGTGCTCCACTTTAAATACATTTTATATATTTAGAGTTTATGAGGAGGATTGCCTTTAGTAGATAGATAAAAATGTGAGATTACTGTAACTGCAGAAAGAGTTTGGGATGGCTTGCATGCAACAAAGGCCCCCAGGCTGCATTGAACCCAGAACATTATATAGTATGTTGATGAGAGCTGAAACAATAAGTTGCAATTAGTCACTTGACAGAACATTTTGCAACTATTTTGATAAACTATTCACAACTTAAGTATTTTTGAAGCAAAAATGCCAAACATTTCCTAGTTTAAAGGTGCAATATGTAATACTGACAGCTAGAGTTTAAAATAGTTAGTGCAGTACAAATTCAAAATACTAGAGAGAGTTGTCTCCCCCGCCCCTTCCTCCCCAGACTTGAAGTTCACGTTGGTTGCCAGGCTGATACCGGAGCATCCAACAATGTTGCTAGACGCTTGTCTCACATAGCCAGACATTACTTGACAGCACAGCGGAGTAGCTAACGTTAGATGCTGGCTATATTGACATAAAAGCCCGTGCTCACGTGGAGCTCTGTACTCAACTGACAGACACATTTTTTCGGCTTAGAATTACCGTAGGAACTGCTAAAAATCCCACAACCTTGCCATCCTCTCCACACGCCAGACAGACACACTTCCTCGGCTTAGAATTACGATAGGAACCGCTAAAAATACCACTTGAAAATGTCCGTCCCTAGTAGCTGTGATAAATTAGCTTGAAGCTAATGCATAGCTACCTGTTCAGGAGGAAATTAGCCAACTCTGCGTCCTTTTGGGCTCTAAACTGTCTCCCTCTTTCAAATACATCTCCAATATTTACCCAGACGGATTTGTTACGTCTCTGGTCACGCAACTATTAGAAACATGCCGTATTTTTGTCGGGTAAAATCAATCTCCGTTGATCCTGTTCATTTGTTTGATGCTTTTATGGCTGTACTAACCTCACAGCTGTAGCATGCTGGGTTTACGTTTTTACAGGTAGGCCTATATCTGGCAACCCGGCATGGCTGACATGCCAGTTGATAACAACAAACAGGCCAAAACACAAACAGAAATTCCGTCACGGAACGGAAATTTCAAAAGGAGAAAATACTGGCATTAGCATTGTTGTCAGAAAAGATAGTATTTCAACTTAGCATGTTTCCTTAATATCTGATGACGCATTGGGGTCATTTTTGGATTTATTACAGTAAATATATTACATATTGGACCTTTAAGCTTTCTAATAGTAGGATTTGCTGCTTCCTTTGTCCTATGTGATGTTAACTGAATATCTTTCCAAACATATAATCAAAACGATGAAATGAAAATTCAGCCCTTGTGTGGATTAGACCACCAAGTAGAGCTGGGCAATATATCGATATTATATCGATATCGTGATATGAGACTAGATATCGTCCTAGATTTTGGATATTGTAATATCGTAATATGGTATAAGTGTTGTCTTTTCCTGGTTTTAAAGGCTGCATTACAGTAAAGTGATTTCATTTTCTGAACTTACCAGACTGTTGTAACTGTTATGTTATTTGCCTTTACCCACTTAGTCATTATATCCACATTACTGATGATTATTTATCAAAAATCTCATTGTGTAAATATTTTGTGAAAGCACCGATAGTCAACACTACAATATCGTTGCGGTATCGACATCGCGGTATTTGGTCAAAAATATTGTGATATTTGATTTTCTCCATATCGCCCAGCCCTACCACCAAGCAAGCAGAACGCCCTAAATAAATAATTTCATTGTGTGTGCATACTGTTACGAATATGACAAATTATTTACCAGTCACAGAGCATAAAGTTTTATGTTGGTTTAGATCTCAACCATTTTAGCTAATTATGGCATGTATTTATTACTGCTGTGGTTCATTACATTGTTTGCAAAGGATAAAAAAAATACAATATATACAATATAATGTCATTCTACTGCAGGGTGTCTGTCTGCCACTGACTCTATAAACAGATGGTTGTGTTGACAACTGTCAGCCATACAGAGCCTTCTCATTCTCCCCCTCCTCGTCCCCCTGTCACATTTGCTGAAAGACTAGACGGTCAAAAGAAAAGCAACAGATGTCCCACAGTTTTTAATATCCAGAACCATCCACTGGCTGGTCACCTGTTTTGGTGATGTTGTTTCGAGGTGAATGCGTTTTAGTGGACTCAGCATTCTGGATGGGAGGACTACATTGCTGCATAGTAAACAATCAGTATCAAAAGACATCAGCTGTCATCCAGCCCACTCCAGAGGCTTCTACCTGTGTGTGTGTGTGTGTGTGTGTGTGTGTGTGTGTGTGTGTGTGTGTGTGTGTGTGTGTGTGTGTGTGTGTGTGTGTGTGTGTGTGTGTGTGTGTGTGTGTGTGTGTGTGTGTGTGTGTGTGTGTGTGTGTGTGGACATTCAAGCACAGGCACGTGCCAGTCTGCCACTCCAGTGTATCTGAATGAATGGCACATTTGTATCAGTATTTGTATCAGAGGCAGACAGGCAGATAATGAGGCAGCGGCTTCATTGTTGGCATCAGATGACCCTTTTCAATAAAAGGTACAGACGGTCAGCAGATCCCACTATCTCCACCCTGTACTCACACTAACACAGTGTTTCAGCACTCAGCCTGCTGTACCTGAAGAGACAGAGGCAAACCTGAGATGCTTTGCAGCAAAGGTGGACCAGTTAGGTTTAGTTATAAGTATGTAGTGCTGAAAGATAAAAAAAATCACTTTTTCTTACTGATACTGGATTGCAATTATTTTCTATAAGTTAAACTACAGGTGTGTCTACATAGTCTTTACCAACCCCATCCAACAGTTTTTTTTTTTTTAAACCAGTCAGAAACATCAACCTAAACAGCCAATAGGAACGCTCTCTCTCTCTCTGAAATGACCTGTGATTGGCAAAAGACTCTATGAGACAATATGCTAAAAGATTTTTCTGGATTTTTTGCCCAACAATGCCAAAAATAAAGTGCCTACCTTCCTTTAATTAGATGTTGCATTAATTGGAGCGAAAAGACCGATGCTTTTCAACATGGAAACCTCACTACTACTCATGCAAAATGCTAGCAATGTACAGCAGACCTTCCATCACATGCTTATCCTTGTTTAAATTGCATCATACTTTATACTAACTGATCAGTTATGTCGGCAAACACACAAACACACATGCAACTTAAAGGGTGATGAAGTTTCAAGGGCCACGTCTCAGGTCAGACAGTCTGTGCTTTGTTCCACTGTCAGCTGTCAATGTGTGTGTGTGTGTGTGTGTGTGTGTGTGTGTGTGTGTGTGTGTGTGTGTGTGTGTGTGTCAGCTGCGGATTTAGCTGCCTGTCATAATGCTGTTACTTTCTCCAGGACAGTGCCAAGTGGCACACACTAGTCTCAGTAACACTGTCCCATTCACCCTCTCTCCCTAAAAAACCTTCTCACTATCCTCTGGTCTTGTATTATGTCATCAATGTTGTTGAAATGGTACAAGATGACCCAGTATTAAGGAACTAAATTGAATCATAGCAACAACCAAACTATTATTCCTCCCTGGTGAACACTATTTGAAGATGCAGAATGCTGTCTTGTTTTTTTCTTTACTGTTCTCTGCTGTTAAAATACTTTTCTCTGAGGTCAGGAGTACTTTGTTCCAGGATACTCAGTCACGATCAGAGTCCCATTGCTTATCAAGACCTCATAAATCCTAACAGAAGAGACACACCTGTTTATGTCTTGTTATTAGGATGTTGTAGTGTGTGAAATGCCCCTTGTACTTTTTCCAAGCTTGCCATGCAGTGGTGGGTAAGCAGTTAACAATGATTATTGATGTCTTCCATTGATGGAAGGACAGTAATCTGGTTCAATCTGGCACTGGTACACTACCAACAAGTTTGAAACATTTCCTCCAGACTCGCCTGCTACTCCTGACGTGATCCCTTTTTTCCCCGTTTCTCTTTTTTTTCTCCAAATCTAAACAAAATGGTGGTCAGCTGGTGCTGTTGTGAGTCAGAATGAGCCACTCACACACTGATACATGCACAGTATGAGGATACAACTAGAGGAAGATTGGCAATGTGAAAATAGTGGTGGTATTTGGATCCAAGAACACCATAACTCTGTTGGAATAATCTGGGAGTATGTTCAATCTTGCTTTTTTTGTATTATACATCGGCAAGATGATCCCTGATTAATGCTTGCTGCTACTTAATTTAGTTTGTGCAGTGGAAATGTGTAATTGGCCTACAGGGAGTAGAATAGGGTGACCAGATGTCCCCGGTTTCTGGGGACAGTCCCCGGTTTTGGTGACCTGTCCCTGGCTGGAGCTGTCCCCGGAAATGTCCCCGGTTTTCACTGTGACTGACAGACCCAAAATTGGAATGAAAGAAAGAAAACACCCTACACTGCGCACCCTACACTCGCAGGCTCAGAGCAAGCGCTGCTCAGAGCTCAACTTTGGTAAAGTTAGAAAGATATTCACAGATTCAAACTTCCAGGATCAATTACTTTACAGCGAAATGTTATTAAATCACAAATGACGCATCTTTCCTACCGTAGTAAGGTAAACAATGAGCTACAACTAATTTTCATCAAAACAAGCCGTCCTCCAACCTGGAGAAATAACATTGGTCTCTACGAGCAGCCGGCGGTGAGACGGCAGTAAGGCGCGCGCTTAGGGACCGTCTACAAACTACAACAACGAAAAGAGATACAACAATATTTATTAATTTAATGATTAAATAAGGTAGTGTCTCCAACCTTACCTCAATTATAACTTGTGTCATGCTAGTTGTACTACAGCACTTAATTAAAAAAAATAAGCATATTCATAATTTTGGGGAATATTTTTTGCCAAAAAAAATGTAATATATGTCATAATTACAGAGAGTCCTGTCTCCACAACTACTCCTCACATAGAATGCCCTTTGCTGGTTGTACTACAGCACTTACCTTTCAAAAATAAGCATAATCATAATTTTGGGGAATATTTTTTGCCAAAAACATTTTATATTTTAATAATTAAATAGAGTTGTATCTCTAAACTGACCTCCAAAACTACTCCACACATAGAAACCCCCCTGCTGGTTGTCTGAATTTCTTCAAGTACACCAGATTGATGCATTTAAAAGTTAAAATAGACAACATTTTCTTACAGGGGATGCAGCATGCCCATGGTTCTGTCTGTCTCTCTCTTTCTCATGGGCGGGCCAAATTCTTTGGGCGGGCAAAGCAGATAAAGGGGAGGTAACCTTTCCCCTTATGACGACATAAAGGGAAGATTCCAGATTGGCCCATCTGAGCTTTCATTTTCTCAAAGGCAGAGCAGGATACCCAGGGCTCGGTTTACATCTATTGCCATTTCTAGCCACTGGGGGACCATAGGCAGGCTGGGGGAACTCATATTAATGTTAAAAAACCTCATAAAGTGACATTTTCATGCCATGGGACCTTTAACATTGTGCCACGCTCATCCCAAAGGCAGCAGTGCACCTAAATGACACATTGCATGATATTAACAAATTACATATGCCGATTTTAGTATGTATAATATAACAAGACTAAGAGTCTACAGCCATGCTAGCAGCTCTGTGAGGCTGTTTACAGTGAAGCCTTGAGCTTAATGCTAATGTCAGCTATGCTAACATGCTGATTAAGTTTAGCGGTGCAGTATTTATCATGATCACCATATTTTGTGTGTAGGAACTATTCATGTTGCTACATATATGACACCGCATTATTTTAGTTTCTGCTATTTGCAATCAGTGTAATTTGATGTTTTTATTAAGGGAACTAGATTGATTTATCACTTTATTGCATTTTACTGTGTCAAACTTATAAAATATATATTATATTTTTTTGTGTCAGCTGTCCTGTGTAAAATTTGAATTGGACCATGTTTAACTACGGTACAGGACCGCAGTATGAATGGAAAAGGTGTTTCCATCAGGCAGCTTGTGTTGTCATTTGCCATAGCAGGGTGTAAAAGTCACCAAGCACACGGGCCACTGACACAGACAGACCCATAAATAACACTAAGGAGCTTGTCTGGCTGGATGCAGATCTAAGGATTAAGTTGAAGAAAGCTGCAGCAGCCCAGAGACTCTTCACAGGTCCTGGCACTGCCATCAGGGATGCAAAAAGGTTTTCTGGGTGTTGGTTGTAAGCTCAGCTGTGGCGGCAGGCTGGAGTGGACAAGATGCAGAGTCAAGTGGTGGAAAGTGGGGAATTTGATACATTTACTATTGATTTTTACCACATTCATTTTGAGGCATTAGTTGACAAATATTTTTACGCTAAAAGTATGGATGTCACAAACAGTGTTATCACACCACACAGGAAGACAAATGTAGAGGCCTGATGAAATATATCTTACAAAATATTCAACATTTTAAATAAAGACACAAAGCAATTACAAGCTTTAGTTTCTCTATTCTGCACACAGCAGTGGAGTTGTAGAAACATAATACCACTGGCATCAAATAGCAGGAACGAGTTATTTAAATCATGGTTTAATTAATTTAAATTGATCATAACAACGATCTGCACACTGCCTGTATGTGCAGGCATTTGCTTCTGAAACACTGTGAATTGCAAATGTTCAACCATGCACTTAAAAACAGCATACTGTTTTGTTTCACTGGTTAGTCATATTGATCCAAGACACACTTCTCTATTTTTATAGCTGTAACTCCTTAAAGTTATTGTTGGTCTGGTTTGTAATGTGTTTGTGCTACGAATGTCTCTATGTATGGTGTGACTTCCTGTCATGCTCATGCTGCAGCCTTTTATTTATGGCACAACATTGTCTGGCAGAATCCTTCCTCAGTGTACAAGGTTAGAGAGTAAGACTTTATTTGCCTGACCTGAAACACTGAGAAGAAATCCTCTCCACAATCACACAAATGTGTACTGTTTGTGTGAGCAACGTTCATTTATTTGTGATTGGCTATCAAAAGGACAACACAGTCTTGTTCGGTGTCCTGGGGCCCGTTTCAGGAAGGAGCTTTAACAAACTCTGAGTCTAACCCTGAACTCTGAGTTGATTCACCCTGAGATGGGAAACTCAGAGTAGGTTCACTCAGAGTTAAGCGCATGCACCACCACTATAGAAAGGCAGCATGAATGGAGCCATGATACTACGATTCACCATGGTAACAACCAAAAAACAAACTGGTTGGCGGAAATACATAATATAGAATTTGCGAGGGAGAAAATTGCTGCAAGAGTACATTTTTAAGTTCCAATATAGTGTATTAATATCATATTTAATCATAAGTATAATATTACTGGTGAAATGGTATTGAACCTAGAATCTATTTCATTTAGGTGCAATAATGCGGGCAAAAAAGTCCTAGGCCTACTAATCCCATTCTGAGGCTGCAGCTCCATCATTAACATAATTATAATTAATAATCTTTAATTTCAAAGGGTTTACATCATTCACCTGCAATACTGTGGAACTCCTTTTTAATGGCTCTTACTGGTTTGTGTCCAGAGAACACTACAAAAACATTTAAAACACGTTTCA
>NC_050194.1:15650787-15798287 GCF_008315115.2 Sander lucioperca | reverse complement strand
ATGATTTCAACTCAGCAGAGCCGGGCAACCTGTCCCTAAAGAGAGGTACAGACATACTGTATGGCATATAGACAATGATGACTTTTAGAATAAACCTTAAAGTATGAATCACTCCTTATCTTTATGATTCCTAGTCATACAACATGAATACTTTTATCAGAGTACACATAGGCTTTGTTATCTGTTATTTGTAAGTACTGTAGATGTTCTGCACAGGATACTGGATACTGTTTTAAGTAGTACTACTGTTAACTCTAATGGGTCATGTTTTCTCACTTAGCTTAACGCTACTATGCAAACGTTGATGTCTCTGTGCTCAGGTAAATTGTTTGTTTTGTGTTGCAGTGTAGTTCTGTGTTGTGTTGGACATTGTGACCTGTTGTTCCCACTGCCACAAACCGGGACCCACTCACTTGAATGTTGCCAGAAATAAAAATCAAACAATGTTTTTCATGTGCCATTCAATTTTAGAAGTATCGGGTATTGTACTAATAACTGTACAACAAAATGAGTGACTCTTAAAAAAACTACAAATGTATACAAATATGTAACTGTAACAAAGCAAGCACTGATTGCATTTATCATAGTAAATGGAGACAAGGCACTGGTTTTCCTTGATGTCATCCTCTTTGAAAAATATTTATGCTATTTTACATAGTCAAAGTCATTTTAAATCAACATGAACAACTCTAACCCAGAACTAGAAACAATTAGCATAGGATCAAACTTGTGATGTCACTCTGGCGTGATGTCTGGTTGAACTTCTATAGATAATAGGAAAATGTCACTTTGTGCAGGGAATTTCAAAAGACAAGTTAGAACAGCTGCCACGACATAAGAGTCAAGTTTAAAGAAACCATACACATTGAGTCTCATATTCACAGTCAGCTACAGATACAGGTTTGACATGATTGATTAAGGCCATTAAAGTAGCATCGATTATTATAAGGAAATGCTATTCTTCTACCCCAAAACAGAATTCAGTTATTTTATCAGTCAGTTGATCTACTCTTCACTGACAGATTCCACCTGTTTAGAAATGGAATAATCTTATTTAGATAAAGAAAGAGATGGTTTTTAAAAGTAGGAACATGTCTTATTTGTTTTTCTCAGTTCCTAAGAACTTGGAGATAATGAACCTGAATTCTTGGTTATGGCAGTTTATTGCTGAACCGTATTGTTCATACAGTATGGGGATTTTCTACTGTAATTCCATTTGCAGGTTGTTCTGTTCTCTTGAGCAAAACATGAAGACCTCTACAGGGTTAAATATATACAGTAAAATATGATACTAAACCTGGTTGCCATTGTTACAGTACAACACATAACACAATAAAAACATAACATACACATTTACTTTCCATAAGTCCCCACTAGATGTCCCCAGATGCCAAACTAAAACCTACATAGACTGTCTCCAGCTGACTTTTTTCTTTTTTTTCACATTCCTGAATTGTCTCATATACATACGCTATTGTTTTTTCTTCTTCTGATTTTTCATTCAACAACAAGCTCAGGCATACAACACCGATGTTTGCAGAGATCCTTTACATTGGTAAAACTTTTCACCGTTGTCTCTTCATGTCATTAGAAGTTCTAGTAGTAATTGTAGTGATAGTAGTAGTTGAAGTATTGAAAGAAATTGAAATTTTGCATTGAAAGCATGTTTAGTATGCGCTGGGAACTTTGCTCTTCAATAGCCCCACTATGTCAAATAATTAATCAACAATTCATTCATTCAGTGTCCTTTTATCATATATACATATTTCTTATTTTATTTTGATTTTATTCTGATGTAACCAATGCCCAAATTTACTCAACAACAAAATTACAGTATATTTCTGTACTGTCAAAGATACATAACATTTCCTGGATCATAGGAAACAAAGGAAACAGTCTTTACGGGCCATCTTTAAATGTTCGTTTCCAGTATGATTTTCCAATGTCCCTACTGGCTGCGTTCCAGTTTCAGTCCCAGACACAATGGGAGGTGGAGCCGCAGGTCTTTGGAATGTGACCCCCCTGACTTCTGGCTGACCAGTCAACATTCCCATAATCCCTGATTCTCCATAAATTAGCAGCAGTGCTGACCCTAGTACAGGTATTAGGAATGCAATAATAAAGGTAATCTGAGATGTCTTGACATGACCAGAGGTACCTGAATGCAGACAAATATTTGAACAGAAATGTCTAAAATACCCGATACTTCACTGCAGTTCTTCTAATTCCATTCAAGTTAAGTCAAGTCAGTTCAAATTAGTTTTTTTTCCAAATCAAATCAGTATTTATCTTTAGTTGTGCTAAGAAAAAAGAAATCAACTATCAAGCTCTCTGCCAGGCACACCCATTGGCTGCCCCACAAGCAGCACCTATAGGCTCGTTCTTTGTATAATTAATTGACCAAAAGATTGAATTAGAGAATCAAAGGAATATGAACAATATACATATATTGTAGATTGATTAGAGCAACCATCAGGGCAGCCTGCGTCTGCTGTCATTGCCTTTCATATCCTGAGGCTTACCCCTTTTTTTTCCACCGGGTGCGTCTGCGATGCGTTCTGGAGGCACAGCGACCCCCGCGAGCAATCGCAGCCATTCAAGTTAATGCTTGGTATCCCACCAGCCGTTGCCACGGCACGTGCCAGAAGCATGCGTGAAGTGGCACTCTGCTCCGCTAAAGATACGCGCCAGGTCTATTTTCACGCGAGCCACGGGCCGTTCGGACAGCCGGACAGGAAGTGAAACAGCAAGACTATCCAGTCAATTCACCAAAAGACACCCCCCAATATCGTTTATGTCTCCTTTACAACACCATGGACGACGAGAGATTCATCTTGGAGGTGGAGAAACATAGTAGACACCACAGATCTTTTTTTTAAGGACAATGCCAGAAAAGAGAAGGCATGGAGTTTAACTGTAGGAGTGCTTGGAGTGGAAGTTAGATACTAGATTAATAAACATGTGATTGTTCTGTAAAGTACAATAAAATCTGCGAGTCGGGCAGGCAAGACGCTCCGCTTCTGAGACGCTCCAGGTGGAGGACGGAACAAAACCATGGCGCAGCCGGAACGCAGCACAGACACGCCCGGTGGAGAATCGGAGTTACCCAGTCTGTGCATCTCTCTCAGTGCTTACAACTCCCCTCATATGCGTTTTGCTAAAAAGACAAATTAAATATATTTAAAATAATAATATAAAACTTAAAAACTTAAAACAGTTTCCTCTAACATGATTCACATCAGTAAAATTAATGTTAAATGTGATCCCCCTTATTCTATGTCTTTGTAGGTGATGTGGTAGTTGGAGATGCAGGAGGGTCCATGGACCTCGGAGAAACCTGGCAGCGTGGTTGTAATGCCTGGGCCGTCCGTGGTCTCTTCCCCACATCATGTGTGAAGGAGCTGACTCTCTCAGGTCGCTCCAGGCAGCTGTCTGAGCGCTCAGCTCAGGCCCAGGCTTTAGAGCTCCCACCTTACGCTCTGGGCCAGGCCCGGGCCCTCATGAGCCTCCATGCGCAGCTCAATGAGGAGCTGGACTTCCGTGAGGGTGACTTGATCATTATCACTGGCCTGCCTGAGCCGGGCTGGTTCCAGGGGGAGCTGGATGGCCGCAGGGGCATCTTTCCAGAGGGGTTTGTGGAGCTCCAGGGATCCCTCCGATCTCCTCAGGAGCCCACGGACTACCAGTATTTGGACGATGATTCCGAACAGTTTTGCTACGAGGACCCATACGATGTAGGAGACAGAACAGAGGAGGAAGGTGTGAAAGAAGGAGAGGTGTTTATGAGAGAGGAAGAGGAGCAGAAGGAATCTGCATTAGAAAAAGAGTTAGAGGAGGAGGAGGACGGTGTCTATGTTTTGGCACTGTATGACTTTCGGGCCATGGAACCAGGCGAGTTGGACTTTGATATGGGGGATCGCATACGTCTTATAAGCACTTTGGAAGATGGTTGGCTAGAGGGGAAGCTGCGAGGGCAACATGGTATTTTTCCTCATCGTTTTGTCAAAATGGAGAACGGTGGGCAGAAAACAGAGGAAACAGATGTTGTTGAACCAGAAGACAAGGAGAACAGTTGTACTTCTGAATACAGCTCAGGTCATTTATGTCCCAGTGGGTCAGGGAATGATCCTGAATGGCGAACATATGAGGATCATACAGTGTGGGACCTGGACTACTTTGAGAGGACTGAAGAGCAGAGGTGGCAAAGTGAAAACAAAAGCACTGAAGCTCAAACTAACAACAGAGGACAGAGGGGTGGAGGTAGCAGGCCTGACTCTCAGCCACGTAGACCTGTTACCCCAGCACAGAGAGGGCCTGAGAGACCCAAATCCACTCCTCCAGCCAGGCCCAGACTCCCATCACAGCCTAGCCTGTCTGCACGTAGCCATAGGCATCATAGCCCATCTTCTGGCGCAAATCGGTCTAGCTATACTAATGGTAACACTCGATCCTTACAATCCAAACTAACTCATAGCCTAACCCTCCCTAGCTCTCAGTCTGGTTGGTCTAAAAACAGTAGATACCAACAGAAGCCACCAAAGGATGGTGCCACCACCAGTAACAAAAGTCGCAGTCTTGGCCAGGCGTTATTTAACCTTGCTGAGGGCCATAGGCAGAATAAGCTAACTCGCCATGCTAGTGTCAGTGATGCCGATATGATGATGGGCAGCGCTGAGACACGGCAACGCTCCCAGCAGACGGTGCGCGGCTCCAATGGTATAATGCCAACATCCATCACCTTAGATGCCCTGGTAACCTCAGCCGGTGACCTGGAGGCCAAGCTATCCGAGCAGCTTTTTGAATTTGAGAAAAGTTTGACTTCTTCATATAGTGATACTAACATGAGCTCTGGTGCTCCCAGGGACATGCTTTCGGTAGGTGACCTGAACCAGCAATCCCATATCTCGCGCCACTTTTCTATTATGGACTACGGCGATGAAAGCGATATCATGCGAGGCTCCTCGCATTCACCAGTGTCCCACCTTTTGCAGTCGAACTCTGCCTCTTCCTCACTAGAGAGACGCAGGACCCTTCGCCCTCCCCCTCCTCGTCCTAGAGTCCTTCGTCCCCCAGCCCCACCTGCATACAAACCAGCCCGCCCTGCTCCACGTCCCCCTCTGCGTTGCCCGAGACAAAATACAGCTCCGCCAACCATCTTCTACACCCCAGACGAATCAGCTATAAACCTCCTCGACCAAATGACAGAAGCGCAGGCTGAGTTCGGTGACCTTGCGGCTGCCCAGGAACGTGAAATCCAGTGCCAGCTGGAAGCCGAGAAAGAGCTGGAGAGAGAGATTGAGTTAGAGAGTCAGAGAGAGAAGGAAGAGGAGGAAAGGTACCAGCTGCTGCTACGGCTACAAGAGGTGGAGCATGACATGGAGGCATATGCACACACAGCAGAGGAACTCAGGACCATGTTGGAGGAGGAGGAGGAGGATGAGACAGCCCGCATGCAAGCCATGGAGAATCTGGAGTTCTGCAACTACACGCTGGAGACACTGGCCCTGGAGCAGCAGCAGCTACAAGGTAAGACTGTTGGGCAGTGGAGTGGGAGAAGTATTTTTGTGTCAGTTTCCATAAATGGGGATGTTGCGATTGATGGTTTATGGCCTAGACCACCTGGGTGCTCTGAGATTGGGAGTTTCAGAGTAATAAATGTAAATATCTTTGGGTTTTTAACTGTTTGCCCGACAAAACAAGAAATTTGAAGACATCTCTTTTGATTCTGAGAAATTGTGGACATTTTTGCGCACTAATGTGGATGTTTTTGCGTTGGCTGTCAGTAAGCTACTATAGCCGAAAGGATTAGTCGGAAACAATTCAAAAGAGAAGACAAATAAAGTAGAATGTCTTTTACTTGATGTCATAGTTTACTTCTGAGGCCCTGTTGCCTGCAGGTTAGTAATACCCAGTCACTGAACACAAAATGTAATATAGCAGGAATCTAAAAATGAGCCATCAGTGCTTACCAGATTTCCTTTGTGACTTGTTATCCCAACACACACACACACACACACACACACACACCCACACACCCACACACCCACACACACACACACACACACACACACACACACACACACTCACTATTTATTTGAATTCCACTGTAACCTATGCAAACAAGACTTCCCTATTTACTGTGCACAATGATCAGGGGAGGAAGATTGTGTATTTAAATTATTTAAATTAAGGGTTATCATAACTGTCCAGCCCACTCCAGAGGCTTCTACCAGTCTCTCTCTCTCTGTGTGTGTGTGTGTGTGTGTGTGTGTGTGTGTGTGTTGAGGAAATTGTATTGAAATTGGAATTGAAAAGTATAGTGAATGTGGCAGAATCAGCATGTTGCTGCAGATTTTAGGTGGAGTAATAGGAAATTAATTTGTGAATTTGAGATAAGCTTTGTCAGGTACTGTTTGAGTTTAATGTAGTTTCTAAGTATTAATAGTTAACTGCTTATACAACAATAGTTGTAGAGCCAAAGCTAATTGGCTCAGATTTGTTTTTACCATCTCATACTGTGTGGGTGCACAGTTCAGTCTCTGGTAGCCTAACACTTTTTCACATAGGTACGAAATGCATTCCTGCACATAGTGAAAGGGTAAGCAATGCACGTGGGCCTCTGTCTCTTTTTCCACCCTCTCTCTTTCTTTTAGTCCCTCTGTCTCTATCCAAATGTCCTACCGCTTTCACCTTCATCAGTTTCCTCAATCTGCAACTGCACCTTTCATCCTTTTCCTCCATCTGTTCTTCAAAAAGGAGTGAGGAGAGTGAACACATTGGATGTGGTTTTTGGGATTTTTGCAGTAGTGGAGACCATGGCCCACTCTAGAGCACGACCTAAAGTGTGGTTGTGGCGAGCTGTGACATGGCCTGTGGCACACGTCACCACACTGTTTGGACATGCTCGGGACGCCAGGTCCAACAGAGTTGCAGGTAGGCTTGAACTCGAGATGGTGTTTATCAGTCAGTGTTGTGTGGACCGAGCATTGTTGCAGTTTTTCAACATTACTTTCTCATAGCCACAGCTGCACAAGTACTTGCTACAGCAGCAGCTCTTTACTCACTGGTCATTGAGTCAGCACAGCAGTTGGGGGTTTGCCTTGCTCAGAGGCACTGAGAGTAGTTGTTGAGACAATTTCAAATTGACTTTACCTGTATGGTTTCAACTTCTTATGAGGGAAGCAGGGTAGAACTATGAATATTTTTATGACTGTGTGGGACATGACGTGTTGTAGTTTATTATTAATGGAAAAATTCCCTGAACTTTTACTGTCATATGATATACATTTATCATCAGTGATACTTTTTGTACCATGGTAGCTTCACTACCAACGTCACAGCAACACGTTATCTAGCTTTGCTCTGATTGGTCAAAGCAAAGCCTTTGGCTTCACCTCCTCTGGGTATATTGATCCAATGTTGGCAATGTTGCAAATCACTGAGCATATTTTTCCTGGCAACGTTGGATTCATACAAAAATATTTTTTAATCAATGTAATGAATTAACTTGATTTTTAAGTATTTGATTTGCTGGATTAACCAAATATGATATGATGTTGTTGCTTTTCAGCAGAGCTCCCTATTACACACACACACACACACACACACACACACACACACACACACACACACACACACACACACACACACACACACACACACACACACACACACACACACACACAAATCTCATTCCTTTACAAGCTTTCAGTCTAATCACTGCCAACAGCCAGGTTTCTTTGTAATGTTAACGTGTCTCATTTTACACTGTAATCAAGTTTCAGTTATATTTAATTTGTATTGAATTAATGCTAATAGAATGTTTCTCAATGCTTGGCAATCGAAAACTAGATTGTCAGAATCACTCACAGTCGAGGCTATTGTTCACCTACTCTAAACTCATCTTGCTAAAGTAATCTGATTACTACCGGATGTTTTCCAGTCTATTCTAATTAAATACTTTTGCTTTAATCTTGTTTGTCCTTGTACCAGTACACTAATAATCAGTAAATGCCTGTCTTTGTTTGTTTCTATTCATGATGCATTCAAATGACTCATATCCTGATCAATCATTCTCCAATGTTTTTCGATAGATGATCTTTATGTCTGTCAATGAATGTTTCAGCCTGAGGGTAGGAACTCGACCTGGCTACAGGTGCCCTGTGTCATGCAACCACATTGGTTCTATTCACTTATCACACTACAGGAATTATAACACCCTATTTTTACACTAATAAAATCAAATATTCAATCTTTGTTTTTCCTTTGATATTTATAACACTGTTTGATGTGGAAAAGGACTAAGATAGTGAATTGATTTGTAAGAGCTGAGATTCAGCACTTGCAAGGGAAAAACAGCCAAGAGCACTACCATTGCAGAATATTTGATATGGTAATTATCAACACATTACTAAGACACAAAAGCTTTTAGTAGCTTTTGTTAATAGGAGATTATGTTTCCCCTTAAACGCTTGGCTCACAGGAAGGTGTGTACACATCAAGCATAGTCTCAGGATGTTTGTTGCAAAAAAATGTGTTGGTCGTCCTACTGCCATGTTGCCATGTTACCACACACACACACACGTGCTTTTGCAGGGTGTGTTCCTGAGTGGGATGCTTGAAAGACAATGGCAGCTTATTGTTACAAGGCAGGGAGTAACTTCAACATTAAGCTCTGCCTGCACTTCACTGTGGAGAGGCCAGTTCAAAGTCCTCATAGAAGTTGAAAGAGGCGTGATACTAAAGCTCAAAACAGAAAGAATCAATCATATCTTTTCATTTTACTGTTTTTTTTTTTAAGTAGTTTTCTCCATCAGCCTCCATGACACCACAGCCTGATCTATTTAACACTGTTGTGAGGATCTGTTGCAGCTTCAGGTTTCCCTTAGTCAGCCGTACAAACTGGGATACTTCTATGATATATAACCTTATATAACCTTATTCTTGGACATCACACCAGTTTTCAAGCCCTTAACAGCTTAATTTAAATAAGCATAACACAGCCACAGAGGAATGGTGTATTTAACATTCCTGAAGTTGACACGTAAACAAACGCATAGTTTTGGTCGTGTTCTGCTACTGAAAGCTGAGATGTTGAACACTGATAATTAAACAGTCAGAAGAGAACAATGTCTAAGCAAGATTTATATGCTCAGCCTTACTGCAAATGTGTTCATCTGATTTGTCTTTACAAATTTCACTGAAAGCAAACAAGAATACTTTTCAATTGTTTTGTAGTAAACAAGAAACAATAACAGTGCAAGATAAAATCATTCAGTAAGAGGGTATTTTGTAGTGTATACATAGAATTCTTAAGGCCTTTTGTACCTTTGCTTAAGTCAAAGTTGTTGTTTTGGCATTTCCTTGTATCGGTACATTTGATGTTGGCAAAGCATATTATATAGGTTACAGCTCTAGTTTTATTGCATATTTCTGATTGCCTGGTTGTCTGTTTTTATTGTACACATGTTATTTCCTGGTTTGTGAGAAGGTTTATTAAGGCTAGGCTAACTTGACACCAGATAATCCAACCAGGAACTGAATTTTACTCACAATATAAATCCTGGAAAAAAAAACGTTGCTTTTCAGAGAACAAACAAGTTCAAACTTCTAATTACATTTTAGATTGTTTGAATTGATGGTAAACTGAAACTGTCCCACATGTGTGTGTTAGCGTGTATCACGTGCACTTGAGTGTATGCAAGTCCTTTAAACCTGTTCCTTTAGTGCCTGCCTCTTTCATGGAGAGTTAAGGAGGGGGAGGGATATATTATACTCCAGCTTTATGAATAGGCCTAAAGAGTTTTTTTCTCACACTAAAAGATTGTGTCTCTTCTGAGAGTCAGGACAGTCCTCAACAATAACTCATTGTACACACCAGCAGCCACGTTATCAGTAGCTGCCCTGGCCTAATCAAGCTGTGTACTCAAAAAACTTTCCCTCCCCATGCTCATCTAAATATAATAACTTTCCTTTGATTAGATCCTTCCCTTTCCCTATTTGTTTTACTTCAAACTCATCTTTCAGTCATTCTCTCCAATCAAATAAAACTGATTTCAAACAAAGTCACATGGACATCTTCCTGTGTAAATGTTTGCTCCTCCCTGAAATGGGAGGCAAAGTCAAACTCACAGACTGAGGTCAGTTTCTCGCTCTGTTTCAGTTTACCCTCAAATATTATGGCCTTTGGACCAGTGTTGAAAGTTAGAATAAAGAAGTTAGAGCTGGTTCTAAACAGACAGGAATGAGCTGCGTTTTTCACTGTAGGCTGCATTAATGACCTGGTGAACATATCAGTGAAACCTGCAGGAAATAGCAAAAACAAAGAAAACAGGATACAAGGAAGGATGGAGAATTGTTAATGGCAGTGGAAACAAAAGCCCTTTAAAGGCAAACTCTGAAGTTGGTCTCTATCTTCCATCGAAGAAAATCTACCAGCAGATTGTTTTCCTGCAAACAGAGGTACTAGCCAATTGAAACAATGGGAGGGGTTGTCCGGCTAATCCTCCACTCATGTGACTCTACTCAATCATTAACCCAAGGAGGCCCCTCCTTCAATAACCCTACCCCCCTCTCCTTCCACGATTCGCTGAGATAGCTGTGGGGTGGATACGATTTAGTTACACTGAGGGTTGGGAGGTGCTTGGGCCAGGCAGTCTTGCTGAGGCAGTGGAGTAGAGACAGAGAAAACAAGTGGGAGAGTTACAGACAATATGCCTGACAGGTGGAGTCTCCCACAGCGCTTTGTTATGGAATGCAGGACTTTGGAAAGAGGGAATACGCCACGTTGAACAGGAAACTGTATCAGCACCGGGTAGGCTGATTTAAACAGCAAGAGCCATGAAGAGCCCGGTGGTTTATGGCAACCAAGCCATGTTTGGTCCAGTGGATTGGAACTATGCAGCTGGTGTCCCGGTAAGGAGAGGAAAGAGTGTGGAGGAGCTGGGGGATGCTGGCTGGGCCAGAGAGAGGGAGAGGATGGCCCATCTGCAACAGCTACAACAACTACACCAACTGCAGCTTCAGCAACAACAGGTTGGATATCCTGCGTATGGAGTAGTTCCTCCTGGACAGCCACAGGGACTAGTCATGGTAGCAAGTCCTTGTGACCCAGCTCCAGGCTGCCCTATGCCAGTACATGGTGGCATGATGGTGCCTGTAGGTGGGCTGGGGCCACCTCCAGTGCATGTGGCAGCTCCACGGCCAGCACAATGGGAGAACCAAGCCCAAATTAGACAGGGCAATGTCTGCCAACAGCCAAGTCGGGAGTATGATGACCGGCACAAGGCAGCTTTCCAAGAAAAGAGGCCTCAAGGCCACGACGTTTACTTCCACCCTGGTTCAGAGGATGGTCACCTAAATGTGAGGATATCTGAATGGAAAGGCAAACATTGTTTTTACCAGGGCCCTGAGGATTACAGCCACGAGGACCACAGCAGAGTGCCACAAGAAAAAGACAATAAAGACTTAAGAACTCAAGAAGGCCATAAGGACAAACACAGTTTCAGGGATCATTACGACAGGAAATACAATGAGCGCTGTGATGACAGAGAGCAGCAATATTCTGACAGCAGGAAACACCGTAAACATGATCTCAGAGAACATGACAGTTACACCAGTGAGTATGAAGACTACTATGATAGTAGAAACACCTATGCTCGCAGAGAAAATTACAGGGACAGTGATCATTACTGCAACAATGATATGGATTATCATGACTCTAAAGAGAGTGGTCGCTATAGAGAAAAGGAATACTACCAGCGTAGAGAGGAGGACCGCTACTATGATGAACAAGAACATAAGGATCCTTACTATGACAGACAAGCAGAGTATCGATATGGCCGCAGAGAAAATAACTACAAAGACAGGGATGAGTATAATCGAAGGGGTGAGGAAACTTACACCAGTAAAGGAAGGGGCCAGTATGACTCTGAACTGGACAAGCACTGTGGTTATAAGGAGAGGGCGCACTATGACAGGTACAAGGATCCAGGGGATGACTGGAGAGATGAGCACTACGACCACAGAAGGAGAGACCACTACAAAGCAAGGGGCAACTATGAGCGCAGGATTGTGGACCACTACGACCATGAGAATGAAGACCGCTACAAATCCAGAGAAGGGGATCGTTCCCACTACAAGCTCAGAGACAGATATTGGGATTTACGCTCAATATCCGTTGATTCGCGACATGAGGAATACCCTAAAAAAGAGTGCAAGACACACTGTGAGGAATGGGTTGAGCAGCAGAACCAGAAGTTGGCGCTCAGAGAAATGCGCTCTTTTGAGGATCCCGTTATGTACCGGCACAGTGACGATCAAGAAAAGGGATATGAGTCGAGCGCTGGTAGCGTTGGTTCAAAACGGGGTCGCAAGCCTGTTTATGTGGGCTCGCTAGATCGTAACAGCTTCTACAGGAAAACAGCTCCAAGTTCCCTGCGAAAGTCCCAGTTCGCCACTACCAGGAGACAAAACCAAGGTAAACACAAGGATATTACACTGCTGTATTTGCACAGTATGAGGTACTTATGTTATGCTCAGGAACTCCACTTTACTAAACAGATCTTGAAAAAATAAGAAGACACATAGTTTGCAAGTGTCATTCCCATCCCCATTAGATCAAACATGGTGGTGAGGTTGACAGTCTTTGGTTCTTATAATTGGTGACCTCCAGAGGTCCTCTTTCTAATCAATGCTGGGGGGCTACAAAGTGCTGACTAGCCAGACTCACCTCCTTAGTGAGTGTGAGTGTGTGTGTGTGTGTGTGTGTGTGTGTGTGTGTATGCGCGCGTGCATGTGTCAGTATCGCCTATCTCACAGGAAAGTAAACTGTCAGGAATTTGTAGGCGTAAGAATCTGCAGAACAGGTTTTGTCTTTCATCCTCCCTGTCTCCAGTCTTCTTGTTTGCTGCCATACTCTGCATCACTAATGATGTTTTCACCCATAACAAGTCTGTTCAGTTCTTGCATGACTGAAAGGTCTGTCTTTTACAGTCTTGGTTGATTTTGGACAGAGATACACTTAAAAGTCACTCTATAAAAGCAGTTTATCAATACTTTTGACACTTTTAGAGGACGTTTTGGGAACAGGAACGTGTTTTAAGCACAAGAATTTATCCTGGCATTTGATGCTTACCATCAATGCTATGTACAAGTTTCCGTTGGTCTGCACTTGGTTAAATTGAGGTTAAAGACCCAGCCCCCGGGGAATGATGTAATCTGTTAACACAGAGAAGGTTCAAAAGTGCAGTATACTGTAAACACAAAAGCAAACTAATACTACATCAGAAAGTACAGTATGTTTCATTAGCAATCGAAGAAAGAGAGCACTCTTCTGACTCGCTTCATTGTGTCTGAGAAGAAGCAGGTGGCGCCCCATGACCCCTCCCCCAGTTACCTAGAAACACACACACCGCACATGCATCCATAGCCACACACACAAAGTACACATTGGCCCCCACCACACACCCATTTCGGGAGTCCAAGTATTAATCCCTAGCGTCAGCATGGTGAGTGTATGGCGGGGGTCTGTCTGGTGTTAGGCAGTGGCCGGCACTTGCTGGCTCCTTCACTGCAAGACTAGCCTGATACTGTGTGTGTGTGTGTGTGTGTGTGTGTGTGTGTGTGTGTGTGTGTGTGTGTGTGTGTGTGTGTGTGTGTGTGTGTGTGTGTGTGTGTGTGTGTGTGTGTGTGTGTGTGTGTGTGTGTGTGTGTGTGTGTGTGTGTGTGTGTGTGTGTGTGTGTTAGTGAGGCCCTGGGAGGCTTATTTGAGAGATGACGCCATTTTTTTAAAACATGCGCACACACATGCACGCTTGCTTCTGCAGTGTCCTGTCATCCTTTAATCTTGTTAAACTGTTTCAGCTCTGTCAGGGGTTTGGTCCGAATAAAGCATTTGATAGCATGGCTAAAAACATTAGACCATCTTGTTGCAGTGCTTATTGGGCTTACACTGTGATTCAGTGACATTGAGGTGATGGCCGAGGCTTTTTGAGCATGCATAAGGGCCTTTGTTCTCAGTAATCTAGTATTAGATATAAGACATCTCTCTGGGTCTGAAAAATCTATAGAGCCTAGTAGGGATGTCCAGATCCGATCACGTGATCGGAAATCGGGCCCGATCACGTGGTTTCAGACTCGATCGGAATCGGACGTTACCTCCCGATCAGGACTCGGATATATATGTATATATATTCTCATTATTTTTTAACACATCTATAGTTATGCGGTGGCACAGAGTTAGACCCTTTTGACTCCACACAGAAACAGCAACGCATGCAGCATGACATCACTTTGTTGCAGAGACGCTATTGGTTCAATGCCGGCAAAGTAGAACACGGAAGCAGCTTGAAGCGAAAAGCGCGAGTATGTCTGCGGTCTGGAGGTATTATAAAGTTGATGACAACAACATTGCCATAGCAAACTGTGAGATATGTAACAGAAGGGCTCTGTTTGTTAAGAGTTGTTGAATGTTAAAATAAGGAACATCCTGGATCTGTTTTTTCGCTCTTCTTTATTCTTTTTTTATATATTATAGAAATATCGGATCGGGACTCGGTATCGGTAGATACTCAAAATCAAATGACTCGGACTCAAGGGCAAAAAAACCTGATCGGGACATCCCTAGAGCCTAGTAAAGAGCAGCCACTAATCAATGTTTCATATGTAACTATTATTATAATTTGTGTTATTAACTTTGTCTGTCTGTCTGTGTGTGTTCTTGTTTAACTATATTCGTGGGGTCCAAAAACCAGGAATACAGTGTACTTGTGGGGTCCAGACAGCTTTGTGGGGCCAAAATGCTGGACCCCACAACTTTAAAGGGCTGTTTGAGGATTAAAACTTGGTTTTAGAATTAGGGTTAGAATTAGGTTATGGTTAGGGTTAGGGTGAGGGTAAGGGTTAAGGTTAGGCATTTAGTTGTGATGGTTAAGGTTAGGGTAAGGGGCTAGGGAATATATTATGTCAATGACGGGTCCCCACAAAGATAGTGAAACGCAATGTGTTAAAAAAAAAAAAGCCTTTTGCTTTGTGGACAGTGTTTGAGTGTCTGAGTGTGAGTAATGTGTCGTCATCCAGCTATGATTTGGCAGCGTATGCTCTGTAATCCTTGAGCAGTCGCTGCCATTGGTGGGCAGCGATACTGGGGTCGGGTGGGGGAGTTAGGAGTTAAAGCTTTGTACAAGATCTCAAATCGTCTGACAACATTGCTCTTAAGACGTCTTATCTCACTGCTGGCAAGCAAAAAAGTCATTTGGCAAAAAATTATTGAGCTCATTAGTCCAAAAGTCTGCATGAGTCAGTGGTGGTCACACTCACATCCTGTGTATGCTTTTATTTTTGGTTCATCTTTATCCTAGCTTTTCTTTTTAAATCATTTCTGATAATGTCATCTAGATTTAATAGTTGAAGCTTGTTAAATCTCCAGTGCATTTCATTGACATTAACATATCTTTGATCAATGTTGGGTTTCACAACAATCCTTGTCTTATCATAGTGGAAGAAGTTTAGATAATATGAGTGATATACCCTCATATATAGTCATATACCCTCCATATTAACTGTTGTTCAAAATGTAAAACTTATTGGTACAGACACACATACATAGTAACCGCAGCACATCAGTGTTAAAAACTCTTCACGTCTACGTTCCGGGTTAGAGGACGCTACTGGTAACTGCATAAGTAACAAGACTGATGTTATCTGTACTTTTTCAGATAGAAGTGGAAAAAGACATTTGATATACTAGTTTACTCTTGATAAGGCCTCGTTCATAGTACTGCCAGTTTATGTGGTTGTCACTCACGTGCGTGCAAAATAGTCATGTTCATAACCAGTCATTACCTAAAAATTCCAGGTCGTCACTACTAAGTATGTACTAATTGCAATTTGCTACACACATCAGTGTATGCATGACAGCCGTTCTCGTCTGTACACTCGCTGTAATTAGGATCCATTAACTCATAGAGACAGTCATTCTGCTAGTTTCCCTCAGTTTTGTGCTCCAAATACTCAGTTTTTGTCAGTATTTGTCAAACAAACTTCTCAAACACTGACTGTATGAACAGAGGCACTTGCAGCAATGTCAATGCAGTATTTTCCTAAGAGCTACATTTCCAGTATCAGTGTATGTATATGTTTTGGTTTTCAATTGTTATTAGGATAGTTATAACATCTAGTTTTATTTTAAGAGCAATAGCAAGCCGGATAATTTGCTGTTACTGTCAGTCTGGTCCAGTTTATTGAATATACTGTATGCTCTTGTTAGATGGTGTTTAAATTAAGAAGCTTACTTCCTTGTCTGTAGCAATAATACATTAAATGTGGGGCTGTGCTTTGAGGAATATAAAGAAAGCATTTTGTCACCCAGCCCTTTTGTAGAGTGCAATGCCCAGAACAGTTTATCTAAATAATCTTGTTTGCTTGTGGAAAAACTCATAAAGCCCTCAGGCAGATCTTTGTCTTTACTTGTCCTACAATTAGCAACAGATATAATGCTGCATGTTCAGTCATCTCAAAGTCTCAAGGCAGTTCTCACACTCAGGTTGTACTGAAGAAAAAAATATTTTCCCACACAGGCAGTAAAGGCAAAAGTCTCTTAGGAAATAGTCATCAGACTGAATGCAAAATGGCCGTATAAAAACAAAGAAAATGTCATTTAATTTACTGTTTTTTTCTTTGCATTAGGATCCAAGATCCAGGATATTTTTACTATGTTGTTGCACCACTGTGCATCACCAAAGCACCTGTAGGATCCAATAGACCTCCTTCTTCATTTACTTGAATACATTACAGCTTTTGGGTAGAAAAGGTCCCTCACTTAATGGCTTTGGTTCTTCCTAAAGCTTCCTCTGCACATATGCAAAACTGATGGTCTCTAGAAGTAATTGGACATTGTTCATCATAGAAATTAGACGAAATGAGAAATTCCAAGGAAGCCAGAGATCACAGTCTTGGTCCCATTTACCATTCAGCATTGTAGCAACGCATTTATTCTACTTGTTAATTAGACTGTAGCCTTATCCACCTGGAAACCAGAAGAGTTGTACCTCTTGGAGTGGACACTAATCACAGGATTAAGTCTGGAGAAAATCACATGCTGAATGCTACATGTATCAGCACACAACCTGTTTTTATAAAGACTTCATGGAGGACTGTAAATACAAGGAATTTCCAACAATGGCACATAAAGGTTGCTGTGAGATTCTGCCAGGAGCAGGAATGTGACCTTTTGACATTTGACCCTAAAACAAGATAAACAGGATGGTGTGTCACTGAATAAACTCCCCTATATTTAATTTTTTAAGTGACCTCCTGCATGGTGCAACAGCTGGTGGTACAAATCTGGACAAAGGGATAGGGATATAGCCAAATAAAATTTTGGGGATTCAAACATATGCTCAAAATGTTTCAGTTCAAATTAAAGCAGTGCTGCTTCTTTCTCTAAAACACAAACTTTGCCACAGTTTGAGGACCTTTAAAAGTCTTTTTAATATTGCTCCACCTGTGCTGACATGGTTTTCTTAAGCCAGTTAACAGCGTCATGGATTTTTTTTTAATGCATCCAGAATAATTACATGTCATGGCTTGCAGGTTGTTAAGTAAACACTGTTGCAAGTGTTGGCATTTCCAAGAGTCTGGGAGCTTGTATGAACTTATTCTCATGTCCCAACTGAACACAGACACACTCACACAGAGTTTCACATGTGATTATTTCAGCAAAGCCACTCCCTGCTCTACAAAACTTGGCTTGATATAAGAAGGGCCCCCGCTATTCGCGTCACCATGGTGACTGTGCATTCTGCTGTGAACTTTGGAGCAGAACACACACAGCACTGGTTGTGTCTGACCTTAGAGCGCTCTGTGCAGGCCAAAACTTTTGACTGTGCACGGCTATTATTGGAGCACGCCAACTACAGACCATGAATTCAGAGAAGTATTGTTTTAAAAGTGGATTTGTTGCAGTTGTGCAACAAAGTAAGCGCGTCTTTAAAAGAGTCATTTTTTTAGAATATAAAGAATATTTTTGAGTTTAGTTGGATGGTTTTGTATTTATAGAAAAAGAGTTTAAACTTGGGGACATTGAGGGGAAGATATTGAGTCTAGGCATCATCATTTTGATAAAATTCTGCCTGTGAGAGGAGGAGCCAGGTCAGGTGTCAGTAGACTGTGAAACATGAAACAGATTAATCACAGAAATGGACTTACACTTCACTGCACTTGAGCCATCCTATTCAGCATAACCCCTTTTTAAATGTTACAGTAGCCACGTGTAAGTTAATGCTTCGTAACAACTCAGAAATGATTATTTCCATCAGCAAAAACCGCATTAAAATCTGAAGGAAGCATGATCAGATAAACTAGGGGCTATTCTCTGAATTTCCACCACCAAAAGTTTTAATAGATGAATTAAGTTTAGAAATCAATGTAGAGTTAGGATATATAGTTAACCATAGCAAAGAGAGATCTATCAACATAACTTTAAAAGAGCCATACCATACTATTTAGTATCCCAGAAAAACGTTTTAGTATGTCCCAATACATAGTATGTCAAATGTAGTATGCCAAAAATACGTCCTACTGCATCCGGTTGGATTTTGCAGTATGCAAGCCAGCATGCTTTTCGGGCTATTTTTATCCACAATCCTTTGCGCAGCATATATGAGCAAGAGGGTCCAAGTTTCGCGCAATGTTATGAAGAGGTAGTGTGTCATAATTGTATGCATACTGCAGTACGTACTTTAAGTGACTTGTGAGTTATGGTAAAACAGTTCCAAAAACATTTTCACACGTATTATATAATTTCCTGTTAGTATAAAATGAACAAGGATGTTGTATTTGTATGTATGTATTTTTGTATACTAACTGCTAAAACAGTATGCTATGATGATTAGTATGGATGGGACGCAGCATGTTGAAGCAGGACACCTGTTTCCTCATCTCATTCTAAGCAACAAGCAGCGATAGTCCAGCTCCAGGTTTTATTGTCTGCCAGAGTGGTCGTCCTCCCTGGTGTCTGTGTGTCTGTGTGTGTGTGTGTGTTTAATGATGGTGGGTTCCCATCCATTCTCATGGTAATTGGTGGTCTGGAATGGAGTTTTTGCAGCGGGACGCACAGTCCTCTACAAGGCTCAGGAGCTGGACTTCATATTGACAATGGACTATCATAGAATGGGTGCCGTTGTTTGAATCACTATGTGTGTGTGTGGGGGTGTGTGTGTGTGTGCTTGTTTTTGAAGTGGTTTGAAGAAAGTTGCGAGCAGCAGGTGGGTGAAGCCTCATCATAGTTCTCTTGCCTCCCTCTTGCTCTCTTTTTGCCTGTGTACAAGGCAGCGGACATATAGTGCCTTGCAGAGAATGCATCCTTGAATTTTAGGGAAAATATTTCTTATGTTTGTTTTGTGTTTTTACAGCTAAGATTTAAAGGAGAATTTTCAGTTCTTTTAATATATGTTACAAAAGCATTGATAAGGGACTGAAAATTAAATGTGTAACCATTAACATGCCATTCTTTGATCTATTGTTTTCTGCCTATCAAAAATTTTAACCAGTCCTAGATGGACATTGTAGCACTAAATGTGTTTTTCTGAATATGACAGAATTGCATCATTGCATGCATTAAAGTGGGCAAAGCCAGATAAAGTGGTAAAGATGCCTCTTACTCTCTGGGTCAGACTCACAAAAACAAAAACAAAGATTTGATTTCATACAAATGTGACAATGCATATTAACCATAAATCATAGTGGGAGTATGTGATACCCAGGAATAGGGATGTCACAATACTAAAAATCTAGTAGTCGGTACCAATACCACCAAAAGTACACGAAAGTCGATACCACGGTGTTTAAAAAAGAAAGAAAAAAAGAATAATTCCTTTATTTAAACATTTTAACATTATAAAAATAGTGGCAACAGTCACATAATAAAAAAATAATTACAAAATAGATGTATAATACGTAACAGTTGAACATTATAAAAACACAACAATGGTGGCATGTAGCCATAAGATAATAATAAATCAAATAAAATTATTACAATTGCAAACAAGATCAACTTTTACCACTGTACTCTCCTGGTGGACATCCTCCTCTGGCTGATACTGGCAAACATAGAGAGAGGGAGGGAGATATTTTAGTTATCAAACATACTGTCTGACAATGACTAATAAAACAGTGGAGGCTACATGTGCTAAGGTGCACTCATAAATGCACATGCGCACGCACACGCACACACACACACACACACACACACACACACACACACACACACACACACACACACACACACACACACACACCTTATACTCTAAATGCAAGCATTAGTTTAAATTCACTGACATGGTGGCAGGTCGAAAAGATTCATTAAAACCATTAACATTTCAATAATTATTAAATCCAGTGACATTAGGCTACATTTTGCTGACAGGACACAGGCCGAATGGTGACGCATTGTAGCCCATGGTAGTTTATAACGTTAGCGTTGTTAAATAACTGGCTATCGCAAACATTACATGGAGCATAACGTTAGCTGGTTTCACAGCAACAATGCCAGCTGCCTCAAACAAACAATCATATAGGGCCTGTGTTTCAGGATAAGGATTAGAAGTTTTACAGTATATGATGTTAATTAGGGATCAACTGATACTGGTTTTTCAATGCCAATACCAATTATTAGTAGTTAATGAAACCACTAACTGAAATTTAGAATCAATATGCATTTACAGTAAAAATGAAAATCTTAAAGTCAAAAGTAAGATTTTGGAATGTTACAAACTCCAAAATAAAACTTTGTTTTAAGCAATTATTTCATAAATTGGAAACTTTCAACATAATACACAGTAAAAGATAGTCAGATAGTGTTGTGGGCGGGACATTGTCAGACATAGTGGTGAGTGAAACCAAAATAGAGGGACAGAAACAGAGCTGTAGCGGAGCTAAATAGCGCACTTTTTTAATAATAAACATTATTGGTTATCAGGCAAATAAAACACCGATACAGATAATCTGCAAACTGCCAAAAAACGGCCCGATAATCGGCCAGGGCCGATGAGCGGTCTATCCCTAATGTTAATATGATTTGAAACTCACTCACCTTTGCCAAATTTGAGGTGTTTGAAAATTAACGATGACATCGTTTGCATACTGGCTTCAGAGCATCAATTATTTGTCCGTTGTCATCTGCTGAGAATGGGAAGTTTTTCCATTATTATTCCATATTAGACTAAACTTGGGGAGAATTGCAACCTTGGTACCTTCATTACCAACGGTACCTACGCTAATGCAGAAAAACAAGTACCGTCACGTTTTAAGAATGTTGGTACCGGCTTGGTACCGAAGTACCAGTTCTCGTGACATCGCTACCCAGGACTTCACTCCAGTCATAATCTCACTAGTCTTTGGGCAACCTTAAAGCTATAGTGCGCAGTTTTTGTTTCCCCCATAAGGAATTCTAAGTAATGACAACGACACTGTTGTTGCATCCACATGACACAAGCCTTCCGCAGTTGCCTGAGGAGGACACGTAGAATTAAAAAGACATGATGGATTGTTCAGAAGAGGTAATTATCTTCGCTCGAGTTTCTGCGCGCTAAAGTCGTCATTTTCTAAACATAGCCATACTGAGAAATACAGAGAGAGTTGTGTGGAGCTGATTTTAGTTTTTTTGGCAATGGCTTGAATGTAATGGACTTATAACTATAAAAATGTTACACACTAAAGCTTTAAGCCAGCTGTCCATTGTTTGTGCCACCTGATATCCACTACTTTGTTTTTTGTTAAATCATGATGACCTGTGTTAGTTGTGACTCTGACTGTCGTCATACTGGGCGTCTGAAGACAGAAGGTGCGGTGCAGTGAGAGATGTTTTCTGGCTGAAGTCATTTTATAGTGCTATAAAGTACACTCCCTGTTGTGGCTGTCCCCGAAATCCAATCTGTATATTTTTTACTATAAGCTAAGTGTTGAACATGATTCATAAGGATGGCAATCAAGAACTGGTTCCAACTTGCAACCATTTTGAAATAGTCTGATTCCTGTAAAGTGTCCAGGCACCTGTTTCCAAGAAGCAGGTTTACTGAGTTCTCTGGATACGTTTGCTGAGTAAATCTCCAAACCTTTCCAAATCTGGAATGATGTAAGAGGATATAAAACTGATCCAGGTTTTACGCTGCAACGGTATCGAGATTAACCTGTTTTTTGGAAACCGGCTCCGCTCTACTGATTCCACCTGTTTATGCCTTTGCATTGCAAACAGTGACTTAAAGCTGGGACACATAATCTCAGAGTTTGTGTTCAAATGAGTCTTTGATTGGGGGAATAATTTAATTTAATAAACTGCACATTACAGTCGGATGGGGAGACATTTAGTAAATGCAGGGAATCAAGGGAGTACAGTTCCTCTGCCTTCATTAGCCCATATAACCCCCTATATTTCAAGAGATTACATAGGCAGTCTCTTTGTTTGATTTTTCAAAACTCTCTAATGTGTGTAACCAGGTCAGCACTTGAATGCAACTCATTGACTAACCCTCATGCTGCCGGGTTTCTGTGCAGACACCCTCTAGCCCCCTGCAGAGTCATGAACCCTGTTTTTCCTCGTCTGGATCTTTGCTCCCCATAAAGAGTCGATCATACGGTTATATGCATATCACACCAATTCTACAGTATGTGGGTGTGTGTGTGTTTACATATCCTGTATACACCCAAGGCTTACTGTATGCTACAGCAAATAATGATCCAGCACATGACAGACACACCCAGAGCTGTTTAAACATTGTTTTCCCCCCCCCCTGGAGAGTTTAATGTTGAAATTTTAGTTAAAATGGATTTTATAAAAATTACATCGAAAAATGTTTAGGAATTCACGGTATTGGTACAGTGCCCTAGGCACCTGTTGTGTGTTTGGCTAATTCATGTAATATATTTCTTTCAAATTCAGTAGTCAGATGTAGAATATTTTGGAATGAATACATTCTTGATCACTAACAAATAGCAGTTCTGCTGTACATTAAATTTGAAATTAATGTTTGAATGAATGAATGTACTTTGTTTAAAGCCTTTTTTTGTGTGTGTGTGTATGTACCCTCTTTATAATACTTCATAGAACAAAGAAAAATCCATAGAAGTGGGTCAAAATGTGGTCATGTGGGTTCACAGGTTGGTTATGATGGAAATAGCTGCATGTTTAAGCCTGTGAAGTGGAGCATATGATGTGGTTGTGTGTGTGTATGTGGAGGATCAAACGTGGGAATGAACCGATTGATTCCAATTAAACTCTGAGTCTTTTGTTTTCGGTTTCTCTTTGTATCGCATTGCTGCTGTATGACTTTTAAAACCCATTAGTGAGCTACTTGTTGGCAGTTACCTGGGCAGCAGTGACTGATGCTGCGGGGAGGTATGGTGGTGCAAGCAGTGAGAAAAGCTCCTTTGAGTTGAGCTTTAGCCAAGTCACGTGAAGAGAGAGAAGGATGAGGTCAGGGTGGGAAGGAGACAAGACAGGAAGCCCGAGGATCAGACACACAGTCGGGTCATGAAATATAATATTTTATATTTTTATCAAAATGTAAAAAGCTTTGTAATTAAGTTTTAAAAAGGTCTTACGTTTGTTCTTACTTTCGTGAGAAGTGGTCACACTTAGATACAACATTTTCAAAAGGATGAAACTGCTTTTTATGTAATTTAAAGAAAACTGTTATGCTGCAGCAGTCTGGCTGTGTGTGTTTGTATGAAGCATGCAAGTATTGTCAAGTGCATGGGGTAACATGAGGGTAAGAAGCAGAGTTAACTTCATTAGCCTCTGACAGCATCTGTTCAAGGAGCCAGAGTGACGTTACCCTCGTCCGTCAACACAACGCTGCACATCTCGACCTACTGAGATGTAACAGACCTTTATACTAAAATATACACAACCTCTAATGGCAGCAGTGTTTCCCCTCCACAGATTTAGTTATGGGAGTTTCTTATTATCAGTGGTACTTGCATTGTATGCACCCATGTTTCTGCTGCTACTGTATCTTTTCCTCCACAACATAAGGATAGGGCTGCTAATGATCTATATTTTTATTATCATCAACAAACTCCTGAGAAGACCTAAACCAACATTGTCTTCGTTAATCTCATGATACTTTATAACATAAGCAGCCCCAAGTATTTTTATTTCTACTGAAGATGTAAATCTTTAAAAAAAAAAAAAAAAAAAAAACGGGTTATGAATATATACTCTAATATTCAAAAAAGCGTAAATAATTTCCTAAAACTGTGGGTGTTAGCAAAAGTTACTCAAACAAAAGTAAATAGGGCATTAATTTGGGGGACTTTTTTTAGCCGCAGATTTGGTGCTCTAGTGAGGATTTACAGCAGCAGGATGGTGTATGTGGACTTTAAATAAACCACAGTGCCCATGTTCATGGTATAGAAGGAGCATGTCAGCGAGTCGAACTGTGTGGCTTATTTAATAGCTTTTGGATGACAATGGAGTTCTATGGCACAAAGGAATAAGCCCAGACTTTGGATACATAAACAATTCATCATCCGTTTTCTTTTTGTGGGATTGGTTGACAATAGGAAATATATAGAATATCACCAGACATATCCTGTTAACATAAGAGCCTAATGTGTCACTGCGTAATAAAATATACAAATGGCAGATGTGGCAATTGAAGTTATCTTTAGAAATATGTACAACACGTATATTCACTCTCCAGTACCGTTATCTCCCTTCTCTCAGTCCCCCTCTAACTGCCTCTTATTTAATGTCTGCTCGGTCCCTGAGAGCCTGTACGTCTCTAGTTGCTGTCACAGGCCATTGTGCCACACACAAAGAGCCTGAGTCCACTCCACTTTTGGGTTCATTCATAAAAAGCAGTGGTGCATGAACCAGGCTCTCCCTCCAGTCCCAGGCATCCCCAGAGATCACCCCTCTGGGAGTGAGAGCAGAGACGTTGATCAAAAGCTAGTCAGACAAGAGGAAGAGTAAAGGGCGGGCCGGCTGGGTGGGCGGGCAGCAGTATATTTGGATACAGTGAATGGGACTGGGCTGGGAACGTTCTTCTTTTTCCCTTTTTGGCCTTTGTCATCTTTAGAATAACCCCTTTGTGTTTTTTTGCTACAACAATCTTTGAGTTAATGCCAATTCCATGGCAATTAATGAGAAATGTATACACAAATACACAGATTTGTCTTCAATACTGCTTAATCAAAAATATTACAATGATTAAAAAAAGTAGCTGTAAGATCAAAAACCATTGTCATTTTAGTTTAGATGGAACTAAATGTGTCTCTTTTCCGTCTCTCCAGAGATGACGCTCCTGTCGTCCCAACCCACACCCCTGGATGCCCCCCCAACCTCGGACGCCAGCCCTGCTGCCGGCACCGAGGACCCCGAGCTGAGGATGATGGAGAAAAGGTTAAAGGTCATTGAGGAGCTTCTGCAGACGGAGAAGGACTACATCAAAGACCTGCAGATGTGTGTCGAGGAGATCGTCGAGCCACTGCAGAAGAAGCAGGTAAAAAAGATCGGGAGTCCAGACATTGTGGAGGTGGATTAAGAGTATGTTAAGAGCATGGTTTCGAAAAAAAAGGTTGAAGGTCTGAAACCCTGTAAAATACGGGATCTATCGATTTATTTTTCATATATGTAGATTCATGAGGCAGAGTTGATATGAGGTGCCTGTAAACACTATCAACCTGCAACAGATACAGTTTGAGTTTTACAGAGACAACAGAGGCTTTTGAGATACATTTTTTGATCATGAAGTTTACATGGATCATACTGTAGAGAAACCTGGTTATTCACCTCTCCTTTATAAATGAGTATACACTACTCAGTTTGGTTTCTGACTGCATCTACCCCTTTGCTGGATCAACAGTACATTCTTCATCTAATCTTCAGAAATGGAAGATGAGAGCGACGATTTAAAATGTATCGTCTACATTACAAATGTCAGACTTTTATTTTTAGTCATTATCTTATTTTTAGTTTTACTGACTACTACATTACTTGTGGAGGCACCTGCGAACAAGTAAGTATTCCAGCTAGTATAAACAGGTTTCTCAATCCCGGGATAAGGGCTTTTCTAGGTTTCTGAATCAAGGATAGGATATATTTATAACTAGGATACTCGAAAAAACTGTCATGACAGGGATACAAGTGTTTTATCAGTGAACAGCACAGAGGAACTTTTAGCACTGTTTTAAAATGTTCTGCATTTCCTAAAGGTGAAGAATGTGGACTTTGATGGGCTCTTTGGCAACATCAGCTCTGTGATCGACCTGTCACAACGCTTGTATGAAACACTGCAGGACACAGACTCTATTGGTAAGAAGCTTTAAAAAGATGCATATCCTATAAAGTAATTGTTAATGAAACTGTCGAGTTAAGCGACTTCTTTCTGCGTGCTGTGCTTTGTACTTTATTCACATTACAACCATAAACTGTCACCTAATCTTAATGTAGTTGACATATGGCGCTTACCCACTGCTAGTACCAGCTCTGCTCGGCTCGACTTTCCATTCCAGATTTAGTACTGCCTCATGCGTGAGGCGAGCGTGGCTGGTCGTCATAGCGCCGCCGCAGGAAACTGCGTGACCTAACGCGACACACACACCGAACGTCGAAGGTGTGTTGTTTTTTACTCTCGGCATGTGGCTGTTGCCACAGCCAGAAGACACATTTTGTTTCAAAAGAAGCTGGGGCAGCAAAAAAAACACTGCTGGCTAAACTATTTAAAAATGGCAGGTTTGTTCAGGACACCCCCGTCTGTCGCTAGCAATGATGATGCAGTGATTAGTGACGATTCTCTCCAACCAATCAGTAGTCTGCAGGTTTTCACGTCACCTTTTGGTATCACCTCAGCTCGCTTGGAACCTCGATGGAGGTGATACTAAAAGAAGTACCTGTTAGCAGGTACCAGGTACTTTCTTTCATAATGGAAAAACTAAAAAGGCGAGGCGAGTCGAGCAGGTACCATGTAATGGAAAAACGCCATAAGACTTTGAACGCATTTTGAAATTAGTCACTGTTAAAGTAAAGTATTGTAACAGTTCAGATTTCTGTCTGTACCAACTTCCCAACTGTTCTGTCTGTTAGGGTGTAATGTTTTATATTACTGAAACATATCTTCCTTCTTCCTCTCCTGTTTCCCTTTTTAAAAGAAAACACATTAACTTATGTTTCTGTACCCTGTGCTCTCAGGAAATGTATTTCTGGGCTTCAAAGCTGAGCTGGAAGAGGTGTACAAGATCTACTGCCAGAATCATGATGATGCCATCTCTCTGCTCGAGAGCTATGAGAAGGATGAAAACATCCAGCGTCACGTGTTGGAGTGTCTGGAGAGATTGAGGTGAGTCACTAAGAGGAGGAAAATATGTCCAAAAAACGGAGTCACTCACTAGTTTTAGATTTTAGCTTTGACTTTAAAAAATATCTTTTGCATGTTTGTGTTTGTAAAAGCATGAAAACTTAGTAAGAGTGGCCACTAATACAAACAAACAGTTGAAGTAAAACATTAACTGTAAAAGACGAAGAGTGCAGTGCAGTAAGTGGAAAAGTAATGGGAGCTGTATGGTCACAGTGTGTTATGTGAAACCCTTTTCAAAATGTAACTTTAAATAGGTTTTTGCAGTAGAATAAAAACTTTAAAATGGAGTCTGTGGACAATTAAAGAGATATTTTGCTGATTTCAATCCAGCTCTGTGTAATGGCAGTGTGGGCAATGTGTTTAGATGAACGATGTGTGCCTTTCCTCCATGGCGCCAGTGCATGAGTGAAGGCACATACCGTTCATCTAAACGCACAAAGATGACACAAAGCTGGACTAAATACGGCAAAGTATACCTTTAAGGCATTCAGATTTCCTGGCATCACACTATATGTTTTGAAAAAAGTTCAAGTAAGGTTTCCTGTTAGCTGATAGTCACATGGAATTAATTTATGATCGAGTTTCTTTAGCAGACTTTGAACTTTGATGCGTGGGCAAGTTATGCTAGAGCTGCAGGCTTAGTAAATCTTTAAACAGAAGCATTTTTTTATACCATGGTATATATAGTAGTAACATTTTCTGTAAAGATGCCTTTACCGTGTGTGCTCCATCTCAATGTTCCTGGAGATGGAGCACTATGACTGTTCCTCAGAAATGTAGAGCAGTCCAAGAATGTGCCCTACCTGGTTTCACCTGTCTGGTTTCACCATCAGTGACTCAGACACTTGAGTTGGAACTGCTGTAAAATAAAGTCATCTGTGTTTGAAGATAAACACAGATTTTGTTAGACCGGAAGCTTTAGGCAAAAAAGGCAGATGGTTCCAAGAAGTCTTAATAAATAAAAGGAAAAGGACAATGTACAGCTGTGTTTGCACACGGCCAATCCTTTGTTGACATTAAGTTGTTTTTAGTTTTGTTTTTGAAACACAGTTTTTCTAGTCATTTTGTAAGTTGACCATAATGTTGCCAGTGTTTTCAGGAAAATAGTCTTTTCTAAAGTGTGTGTGCGTCTCCTGCAGCCTATTCAGCTTTTAAAAGGTCATGTTTTCTGCCACCTACTAGAAATTGCCATGTCTTACTGCCACACTGGGCCAATTCCAGCTTTAAGAGAGAATTCGCACAACAAAACCATAACAACCGCGGGTGCAGCTGGCTTGTTTTTTTGACCTTGCAAACTAAAATCCTGGATTTTGTCTGTGCATAAGCAAATACTTCCTTTTGAGTTCTGCAGAATTTAAGACTAGAAAATTAAACATTCATGAAAGTTTTTACCAGATCATAGGTTTATAAATCCTGTTTTTATTTTTATCTCTTTCCAACCTTTCCATCAACAGGGCCATTTATCGCGAGTGGTAAGTCTCAATAATGAGTGCCGTCAATGATTTACAGCATGAGAATCATCTTGAACGCATGCCTTTTGCTCACTAACCTCCCTGGAAATTACCTGTGTGTGTGTGTGTGTGTGTGTGTGTGTGTTTGTGTGAATACTGTATACTATTGTTGTGAAAAGAATATTCCTCCTCTTCTGTGGATATTGTTGACCCTGGGAAACACATCTAATGCCATCTTATGGACTAAAACAGCAACTGCAATTTAAAGTAACTGGTGTAATCCATACAAAAAAAAACTGCTATAAAATCTTTTCTCAATATTATGAGAATGTTGTAACATGAAGGGCTGAACATTATTTTATAGAGAATAGAGAAACACTGACCAAAAATCCACCTCTGACACCATAAACATGGGAAACTGCATGTCTTTTCCTCCATTGACAATGGGAAAAATGTGTGCATTGACACGTTTTACTGTTTAGAGGTGGAAATGGGTTTACCTTAAATTGGCAAATAACATGCCATCGATTTGTTCTCTTTATTTTGTAAAATAGCAAGAAATGATCTTGTAATAATGAGAAAATATTTACATTTTAGAAGAAAGTAATTGGCTTCCATGCAGACATCAAATTACATTTTGTCTGTAAACAACCAAATTAAGCAATTTAATTGGTTGCTAAATTCATCTGTCCTCTAGATTGCATTAAAACTAAGCAAATCAATATTGTTTTCTATTGTGCCTTCCCTGTTCTTTTATGTCTCCCAAAAATTGTATTGATCATCATCAGAATATATGATTATGTGATGATGGTTACATATCATTGGATCATGTAATCCACATGATATAGAGACATGTGTTACATGAACATGGGAACGTAATTCAATAGCTGTGACTGTAATAGTGGCTGGAATGCTGACTGTATGTGAGAGTCTCTCACTCTTCACATATTCTTGTTTTTCCCTCCAACCAAACGCTGTCTGCTGTCTCTGTCACCTTTTCAGGGGGAAAACAAATTACATCAACCTCGGCTCTTTCTTAATCAAGCCGGTGCAGCGGGTGATGCGTTACCCGCTGCTGCTGATGGAGCTGCTGGGGGCCACACCGGAGAGCCACCACGACCGGCCCCAGCTGACTCAGGCTCTGCAGGCCGTCAAAGAGATCAACGTAAACATCAACGAGTACAAGCGCAGGAAGGACCTTGGTAAAGACCTCTTAAAGCCTGCTGGTTTGTCTGTATTTGGGAAAGTATTTATCCAGTACAAAGTCTGAACTGTCTTCCCTCTGCTGCCCACAGTGGTGAAGTACAGGAAAGGCGACGGAGACACGTTCATTGACAAGATCTCCAAGCTGAGCATGCACTCCATTATCAAGAAATCCAACCGAGTCAGCAGCCACCTCAAACACCTGACAGGAATGTCACCCCAGGTACATCACTGCTCCTTGCTAAGTTCTTAACCCGAGTTAAGGAAGACTGCTTGAATGCAGCGAATGAAAACCTGCTGCTTCTGATTCTCTTTCTGTCTTTTTCCCAGATTAAAGATGAAGCGTTTGATGAGGCTGAGAAGAAGTTCAGACTGCAGGAGAGACTCATCAAGTCTTTTATTAGAGACATTTCCTTGTACCTGCAACATATAAGGGTAGGAGCAATTTACCACTGTCACGTGGAAAACTCCAACTCAGTGTCTTTGTTATTTAGACCATATCTGAAACTGAAAGTAGATACACGTAGAAATACTTACTGTGCCTGATTTGTGCCATTTTGTAAGTATTTCCAAAATTGTAATGCAATGTGATCTAATGTGATTAAATTTCAGTACTAATTCTATTTCTTAAACATAATCAATATGTTAACCAACACCTGTGCAGAACCGTATTTGTCATGGGCCATATTTCCAGTGTCTGTAATGAAAATGTACATTTAATAATTCTTGATTTATATTGAAATGGCTGAATATTGTATTAGGATTATGAAACGTTTCAACACTTTGGATCATTAGAATAGTAAAGAATAACAATAACAATTTTGTAGGAGGGAAAGACTTATCATATAAAAACTTTACATTTGACTTAATCAGTGCATTCAACACATATTCCACTATAAATATTTTGTCATATAATGTTTTTTGGAGTACTTCTCATAGCAACATGGATTGTAATGAAATGCATCTCTTTAGGAATCGGCATCTGTGAAGGTCTTGGCAGCCATCAGTTTCTGTGACATCTACACAGAGCGCAGTGTCCTTGACCCGGAGCGCTTCCAGAGAGCTCACCGCTGCATCAGCGACAAACAGTTCACACAATTTGTAAGTCCTCTTCCTGTTTAGCCTCACTTAGATGCTGTAAAAGTGCATTGGGAATAACCTCTCACATTATCTGTCCAACCCCCTTCCCTTGTTCCCTGAGCAGAAGGAGCGCACAGAGGCCTTAGTCATCAAACCGCTCACCCAGCTCCTCCTCATGTTCGCCGGGCCGCACAAACTCATCCAAAAGCGCTTCGACAAGCTGCTGGACTACGACAACTGCAAGGAGAGGGCTGACCGCCTCAAGGACCGCCGTGTCCAGGATGAGCTGCAGGTGGCACGAAACAACTATGAGGCGCTCAACGCCCAACTTCTGGACGAACTCCCCAAGTTCCACGTCGCAGCAGAGGAGCTGTTTACTGGCTGTGTGAGGGCTTTCGCTCAATCCCAGAAGGACTTCATGAAGACGACACTGGGGGAGCTGAAGCCCCTCCTACAGGCTGTGAGTTACTTTGTTTATGTGGGTGTTGTAGGAAGTGGGACATTTTTTCATGAATATTTATGGACCCGTTTTGAAAAAATACTAATCCATTCCCAATGAGTTGTACTCATTACATTCTGTTATTAACTTGACCTTTTTCTTTACCTTTGTCTCCAGTTTTCTAACAAAGCTGGCACAGAGGGCAACCTGATTGCTAAGTTCCAAGAAGAGTACGGTCGAGTTCTCCAACTTCTGCAGAGCTTTAGCTTCTGCCCGGAGAACCTTCCTCCAGCCACCTCCACAAAAAAGACCTTTGAGAAGAAGACTCTAGAGAAGCAGACCTCTAAAAGACAACTGCAGGGAGCTGTGAGTTGAACCCTCATCCCATTTATGCCATAGTGTATTTTTACCCTCTTGAGGACGGAAGACGCACCGGAGCGTCCAAACAATGTTTGACAAAACTCCTAGTCAAAAAGCGATATTACAAAATGTCATTTCAGACATTAATTTAGTATTTTAATCATATATAACCTAAGACTTTGGTAAACTCATTTCAAGCACCGAAACAATTCGTACTACACATCAGAAGTTAAGGTTTGTTTTCAAAAAGCCAACATCAACATTTCAGCTTTAGCGCCAAATTATCTCTTTACACATTGCTCTAGAATTTTTTGGGCCGTGGCTATACGGAAAGCTGAGTTTGTTCTGAAAATTGTGATATGAAACACATGGGGATCGGCTTTATGCAAACCCTAAAAAGTTAAATTTAAGAATATATGTGAAAATGTCCTTAGACCTCAGAGGGTTAATAAATAATGCACAAGGAGTTCATGATCTAACCAGTCTTGTCCTTGTCGCCTTCAGCCGAACCACATCATGCAAACAGATGAGCACCGTGCAGGACTTCTGGTACGCTATGGTCCAGAGAAACTTTTCCAGGCAGAGAGAAACTTCAATGCAGCCCAGGATCTGGACATCTCTATACTAGAGGGAGACCTTGTAGGTGTAATCAAGCAACAGGACCCCATGGGTAGTCACAACCGCTGGCTAATTGATACTGGAGGTGGGTTATTTGTACTCTAAGCCTTGATTTGAAATAAAATGTTTAACAAATGAGCCACATATTTTGATGCAACATTGGGAAAAAAAATGGTGCAGCAATTAGGGGTGCAAGATATATCGACTCAATATCGTTATCGCAATATCACGTTGTGCAATATTATATCGAATATTTTGTTTATTTTGTGGAGCGCTGCGTCCCGTCCGTTGGCTGTGTGGCTTAGTTGTGTTCGATTTAGAGCCCGCTTGAAACGCTATAATGATCATGTTTCATTGGCCAGTTACCGTGCCACTTGCACGTTAGTACATGTCAGCGCACAGGTCCACAACGTGACAAACCCTATGTAGCGTACCACGTGTGTGCATATTTCGACAGAGTGACAGACTAGTAGTGTAAGTGAAGAAATAGATGTGTCCTGTTCTCTTTACTTATTTATTTTATACTGTACAACCAGTAAAACATGTCCTGTTCAGTAGACATGGCCCTTATTTATTTATTCATGTTGGACCAGTCCAATATGACTGTCAGTTGAGAAACAGTGTGTTGTAAGAAAACTTGTTCAATTTGTTATGAATCTATTTTGATGCGTTTTCCCGTAACTTTTGTAATTTTACATGTTATATTTATATAATTAATATTGATATCGAAATATTCATAATCGATATCGAAATATTTATAATCGATACCGCAATATCACATTTTGTCAATATCGTGCAACCCTAGCAGCAATACACTTTATAATGTCTTCTCTTGCTTTTCTTGTTTTGCAGTTGGCAAGGGTTTTGTGTACAGCTCCTTCCTCAAACCCTACAACCCACGCAGGAGTCAGTCGGACGTGTCAATCGAGAGCCAATCATCTAATGAGTCAGGCTACGGCGGCTCCTCCCCTGTTTTCTCCCGCCAAAACAGCAACAGCACACTGACCTTTAACCAGGAATCAGCCACCGTCAGCTTTTCCACATCGCAGCCCCAAATACATTCATCGCCACACCCTTCGCTGGACTCTGCCTCATCTCGTAGGAGTCACAGAGATCCACCCAACCTTGACTCATCCAGTCAGAGCAACTCCATCAACTCCTCCCCAAGAAATCCCTCCAACCGCAGGGAATTCTCAGACCAAACGCACCGAAATTCCTCCAGTCACAGAGACACCGAGCCTTCTTACCGGCATTCAGGCAATCACAGAGACACGTATGATACGAGTTGTGCAAGTCCAAGCAGCCACAAGGAGATGTCAGACCTCTCAGAGACAGACTCTTACTCTTCACTCAGAAATGGTCGGTCACAGCGGTATGGGCACACAGACAAAACCTACAGTTCATACCAGTGGAGAAATGGAGATAATAGTGGCCAGAAAAGGACTGTTTACTCCAGAGATGAGTACATTGAGCCAGAGCCGGAACCAGTACCAGTACCAGTACCAGTACCAGTACCAGAACCAGAACCAGAGAGTGAATTAGATGGTCATCAGGTGAGATTTAGTGTGACTGCTATGATGTAATCAGACATTTACCATACCAAAACAATGGCAGACAGTTTACTTTCAAGTGATTAAATAAACTTGTTTTTTTAAGTTAGTCTGTGTAGAAAAATGATACAATCCTGGTAACAATTGGTGCTGAGGGGTGTGCATTGCCACAGGGTGATCCTGAATACAACCACTAAAAGGGCCAACAACATTCATTCATACTGCTTTTAAAAAACACAAACTAACGATGACATTGTTATTTCTATGTTTTTAGATTTACTACGCTCTCTACTCATTTGATGCCCGTTGTGCCAATGAGCTAAGCATCTCAGCCAATCAGCGGCTGCGGATACTGGAGTTCAAGGACATGAACGGCAACAGTGACTGGTGGCTGGCGGAGGCGGGAGGCCGGCGAGGCTACGTGCCTTCCAACTATATCCGCAAATCAGAATATACTTGAAAAAAAGTTTTATTCTGAGACTGTACTTCGACCTGAAGAAGGCTCACTCTGCGAGCAGACAGAACAAAAAAGACAAACGAGCATCTGGACACACGGTGACTTATTTTTGATCTGTTGTCAAAGAGTTTGATAGTGAAAAGGACTGACTATTGCTGCTGACTTTGCTCCTAAAAGTTAACATTATATGCCTATATTTAAAGACTTTTTTTATATTATTTGTACTTACTGGAAACTGCACCCTACTCCCTCTTGTTTCCAGTGAAAAACCTGTGAATTGCACCAGATCTTTGCCATATTCTCTGGAGCTGAAGACAATGAATTGTATGTTTAAGAGAACAGTCTTAAAGGTTAGTGCATTGGGAGATTGCAATGGAAATGTGAATGTTTTGGGTTTAGACTGGTTCTTATAAACATACATCAAGTGGTATGCAGACAGACTGACCTAAACACTGTGTTAATGACGTTTTCCTGCATGTGGTTTATTACACCACTAGAATGATGAATATTAGATGGATTTATACCATACTGTTTAACAATCGAGGTTTGAGGCACTTATGAGGATTATCCACTGGTTGCGAGTTTTGAAGTGTCTACGGTGAAGCCATCAACAAGAATTTGGAGTGTTGTATGAAATTAATATGGACTATTTGAATTAAATCCAAGTACAAAGTTGAATGGCATATGCTATATGGTTTACAAGCAGCCCCCTTGTCAATAACCTGAATACACTTTTGACTGGGTTGACACTGTGCAATCAGGTGATGATGACCCATTTTCCCTGTAAGAGGTTAACAAACAGGGAGAGAGAGAAAGATTATGGTCTGATCTTCACTCTCCTTTCTCCACATACTCCCTATGTACATTTATATAGTGCTGTATATTGAGAATATGCTATTGCACCCACTGTAAAGTACACACTGTTTGAATAAAAAAACAGCTCAGCTGATAAATCATGACAGCTCTGAAAGAATATTTGTTTGTTTTTCCTCTGTTGTGGAAGATCAGTGTTAGTACTTTGTCATGTTTTAGGGTTAATGACTACTACAAAATAATGTAATCTGCCATCAGTAGACGCCACATAGACAGACTTTACAAATCAATCTACACGTTCAGCTGTTTTACCATGCAACAATAAGGCATTTTTTTTTTTTTTTTTTTTTTTTTTAACAACAAAAGACGTTGCATATCTGTACAAGCTCATTTGTATGCATATTTGTTTTAACAACATGAAAGATGGGGAAAAAAAATACGTTTAAATGTACTAAACTATAATATGCTCTCTAAAAGGTAAACTGTAAAGACATCGGAGGCTATTGTACACAAAAACACCAGTATGGTCCTTTGATTATGGTAGTAATTACTTTAACATTTTAATATTGCGGAAATATGATACATAGCATAAAAAAAATTGCAAGAATGTATACAGTGCAATACTGTATGGTATTTTACATATTGCAAAACATTAAGAATTTCCAAAAAAATGTTAATTGTAAACCAGATTTTGTAATAACATTTTTGCTGCTAGCTTTAGCAAAGCAAATCCACTCTTACATATTGAGAAATCTCAGGTCACTCAGTAATGTTTATAGAAAAACCCTGATGACTACAAACTGTTTACTTGTGATGGCCTCGGCAGAAATAAAGATCACAGGGCAACCTCAGAACAGATGAAACGTATTAGTGACAGCGCACCTTGAAACAGATAAAAATTATAATAGCGCACCTTGAAACAGATTAAATTTATAATTGGTGACAGCGCACCTTAAAACAGATGAAACGTATTGGAGACAGCAGAACAATTCAAAACATTATCGGTGACGGCGCACCCGCACATTGAAAACATTATTCATGTCTGCGCATAGGCAGAAACGTGTGTAGGTTGATTATTAGTCGAATAAATAATAAATATGTTCTGCTTACATCATAGGCGCACTCCGGTCTGTTCGTTGTGCGAAGCAGTAAAAGCACTACAGTTGTGGTGACCCCCACAGCGTGCTGGTGCTAGCATTAGCAATCTCGTCTTCAGCATATTTTTTTGGAAGGTTTGGTTTTTCTTTCTCGGCTGTTTTAAAATTTTCGCTTCTGAAGCCCGCTTTTGCGTTTGTACTCCATATTGCTCGTCTCTCACTTAGCTAACTGTTACTTTACTGTCTTGAAACCTCACTAGCTAATTCTTTTGTGTGAATTTTGGCATTGCAGTAGTACGCATGTCCATAATTACTATAACCCAGAATTCCGCGGGCACAGTTTTGAACCTCAAATCGCCCATTAATCCTTTTTTAACTACATTTAGAAATGTTTTATAGAGCTGTGAGTCAAACACTTTACGTTTGCATATGTAAAACTGTTATTATTTAGTTGGACCGTAATTCATTTGGTAAATGTATGAGACACCATCGAGCGGATTATAGGCTCGTTGAATACTACTTTAAATACAGCCGCCTAGATTAGCATGCTAGTAGATTCAATGTTAGGTTACTTTATATGATAATACTTCCACTAGTGTAACTAGGCGTTTCTCGAAGTGAGCTAACATGCACAATACTAGGGCCCTGAAACTGAAACAGCTGAACGTCGTTTCATTTCCACTTTTCAGCCAGTTGTTGAACGTCCGTGTTTTCCTGATGCGTGATGCAAAACTCCTGAAGTCTACTCATACAGTCTATGGACAGCAGCATGTTATGTACAGGGACTTTGCAGGGAGGCGTTCACAGTCTGGCAATAGCCTATGTTTATGAATGTGAAGAATCTGCATGCAACGTGCTAATGCAGGGGTCACCAACCTTTTTGAAACTGAGAGCTACTTCATGGGTACTGAGTCATACGAAGGGCTACCAGTTTGATACACTCTTCTGAAATTTGCCTTTAGTTATATATGATTATTAATGATAATTATCTATGTGAAGACACTGATCACGTTAATGATTTCTCACAATAGTTATCAACAATGACTTAACAAGGTGGGAAACAGATAACAATATTCAATTTTCATTTTTAGAACAGGCCTGAGGGCTACTCATGTGGACCTTGGGGGCTACCTGGTGCCCGCGGGCACCGTGTTGGTGACCCCTGTGCTAATGCAAGAGCTGTTAATGCATTCACATCTGCCTTCAAAGCTATTGGTATTACAACAATGTATTAAAGGAAGCAAAGGTTTTTCCAAACTATAAGATTATATGTTTTAGATAACTTTTTTGGCATCAGTCTTGTGTTACACCTGCAAAATGCTACTCCTTTCCTCAGCGGTCTTCTACAGAAAATATATTCTTAACTTAATCTTTCTACTCAGGTGAACCCTTGGTGTGTGAGCAAAATGGCACACGCTGTATCACCAATGTGGTGAGCTAGGGTGTCGGCTGTGCTGAGAGGAACAAGCCTGTCCACGTGTTTACCAGCTGGATCAAAAGCCAAGATCAACTGAACTACATAGTTCAGTATTTATTGTGGCGTTTGCCCTAAACAATATCATTTATTTTGGGAAGAAAAACAGACTACAGCTTAGTTTGCCTTGGAAAAAAAAACGTTTATTTTATTAGCAATAAAACCAAGCATTTACTCCCAGCCCAGCTTTGAGTTAAAGGGGCACAGATACGAACTCAAGAAGCTGAACCTGCCAGACAAAATGTAGATCACACATCATTTCAGAAGGCCTATGCTTTTTCTCACTGAGTCTAGCTCAAAGTGCACTAGATTTGTAGACCTCGTCAGAAAACTACATGTTTTGCATGGCTGCGACAAGGTTTGTGCCTTGTTCATTTTAAGTTGTAGTCTGTGTTCATCTTTAAAGATTAAAACAAATGATTTGCAGTGCTGGCCATACATTAATCTCTGGTCCAGCTTTGTATCTTCTAAACACACTCAATATACTTTATTAAACAACCTGAATTCAGTTTTGGTATTCTTGATGTTTTTGCTTTAACTGGTGTTGAACGTGGTCCGTCAGAAGCGATTTAACCCATTCAGTTGTTTTGATAAAATGTAAAACTTGTTTCTTTCTGAATTCCTTTTTTGCTCACCACATACACTGACAATCCTTTTAACTAACTTGACAAGTCCTGTCTTGACTCAACATACTTAATCCCTTCCATCAAATCATTATTTTACAGTTCATTGTTGCACCTACAGTAGCTCGTTGTAACTCAGTGTGGCATCTCATGTAACTACAGAGTCATTTCATTAAAGTAGATACCACATAGCACCTGTAAAGTTAACACTTTCTGAAAGTGGCCATCTCTAAACACTATGATCTATACAAAATCCTCTGATCTACGCGTCTTCTATCGCAGCAGCTTTACTAGACATGGACATCTTGACTGTATTCTGGAGGGCAGCCGATGAAGACGACGAGGTGGTGCTGGAATTCTTTTCCATGGATTTGAACGAGGATGTGGTGGTGGTGGACTTTTTCTGGACGGTCTGGATGGTCTTCTTCCTCTTAACGTGAAGGACCTCCATGGCGTCCATGTTGACGCCTTGTTGAATCTCCTCGCTGGTCTCCACCTGTTCTGAAGTCTGCTGTTGCTGCTGCTCCATCTGCTGCTGGTGACGCAGCTAATAGAAGGAGAGTTAATAGGATCATTTTTAAGAAACTTGATCACTTTATTGTACCTAAATTTGTTCATCCCATATAGAAAAAGTTTATCCATAATAAATTACTAGAATTCATCTTCCATGTTCCCTCACCATCATCATGTGCTGATAATTTGCAATAGCCTCGTCAGTGGTGACTCCCTCAGCCAGCCCCAGCTCTGCAGCCCGGCGGGCCAGCTCAGCCTTATGGGAGCCGGGAGGGGTCCAGCCCACTCCTCTGATCCAGTTCAGGTCTGACTTGTAGTTCACCTGCAACAAAAGGGAGCAACGATTAGGGACATTGATATTGTAGGAATTACATTTGTTAAAATGGGCCTACAAGACAAATACTTAGATGTGGTCTCGCAATATTTCCAATCAAAGTGATCCCAAAAATCAACCAGTACTTTTACACTTGAATACTATCCTGCCCCAAGTTTACTGTACGTCACAGCAAACAAACAATTGCCTTTACACATCCCACTGATATGGAGCAACATTAGCATTCACCATGTAGTCTTGTTTCTGGGCATCTGATGAATGTAAGTCCACTATTCACTCTCCTTTTAGCTCAGCATTTGGTTTCCACCAACTCCAGAGGGAAATATCTGGCTCTTTAGCTGCTAAATGCTCCACTGTGTTCACCAGCTAGTTGCCAACTGTCTGTCTGCCGTTTGGTGTTGGGCAGGTAGCATAGTCTTTTTTTTTTTTTTTGCTGAAAAAAGCTACTTGCTGCTACGGCCGAAAACAACACTAATGACAGTGGTTGTTGCTACATTTAGGATATGCACAATGTAAGAATTAAAATCAACTGAAATATAAAAGGTATTAAAGTATATATTTTGACACAGGGTTGCTTTATAAGGGCAACAATATTAGCTAAAAATGCAACCTTAGGGAAAAACCTTATCGTTTTAGTTTTTCTTTAGTGGTGCATATTACCAAAGAAATTTGTAATTAATCAAATTACCATAAAGTCATTGCCACAAAGTGAACCTAGGGTCTTCGAGGACCCTGATCTAAAGAATTCTTCAGTGTCACACAGATAGTAAATAAATGTGAATTAAATGATTAGGCTTGCTGTAACAAAGCCACTTAGAAAACATTTTTACAATATACTCTACATCTTCATGCAGCATGTCTTACATCACTCTGCAGCTTGTAGGCCTGCTTGGCATGCTTGACATTGAGCTGCTCGGTGTCACAGGTGTAGTCGTGGAGCTTGCTGCGGTAGGTGAGGTCACTAGCCTGAGCCTGACTCTTTTTGGCCTGCAAGAACTCAGGCTGGTCGGCATGGATTTTGTAGTGGCCTCGGTCCTCCTTGGACTGGCGTTTGTACTCCAGGTTGCTCTGGAGTTTGCTGGCTGCCAGAGAGTGCACCATCTTAGGGTCGTCCTCCACACAGCGCAGTCCCACCTGCTGACCCTTCTCCTTCAGATGGGACTCCTTGTAGCGGAACTGTGGGAGGGAGAAAAACACAGTTTTGAGACTAACTAAGAACAAACAAAACTTCTACAGCTTAATTAAAGTTATTGTGACCAAAATGTTGTTTTAGGGATTAAAATGACATGCAGCTACTTTTGAATGCTCTGCCTTAAAATGAGTTAAATACTTTGATTATGCTAACGGGACTCAAATCTTGTGACAAACCAAACTATCACATGAACTCACATCACTGGCAATTTCTCTGGAGGCCTTGGCAGTTTGGAAGGGAATAGCATCCAGCCTCAGGTCATAGCCCAGATGTTTCACCTGCTCCCCAGACGCCTTGTAAACTTTCTTAATGGGGGAATCATTTTAAAGATAAAAATGTCACAAAGTGAAATTGTTTTTTTTCAATGTGGATTTGAAATCATTTGCTTGTATTTAGGATTGTGAGAAAGTATCTGAGCCGTGCCTTACATCACTAATCTGCTGGGAATTCATCTTGGCTCTAACAAAGTCTGGATCATCCGAGTGTAAAGTGTACTTGTGCATGTCGTCATTCTTTCCAGATTTGTACAGCCTCTGCAGTGTAAAGACATGAGCAGGATATCAACATTGTCATTAGCATCACACAACATCCACTATTTTTGTGTTTAGGATTTTTCAGTTGGAACAAACGAAACGTACAATGAGACTGAATCATTTCGTAAGCATGTTAATCTTTTTACCCCACCTCACTGCACTGTTGATAGCTCGCCTTAGCATGGACCATATCAGGAGAGTCAGTCACTGAGGTGAACTTCAGGCTGTCTGGCAGCTGACGATACTTCTTCTGCATGAAGGAAGATCACACACACACACACACACACACACACACACACACACACACACACAGACACACACACAGACAGACAGACAGACAGACAGACAGACAGACACACACACACACACACACACACACACACACACGGCTGAGACTTGTGTAAAAACAAGTCATGTTTAAAGTAAAATGAACCATAGGCTTTATTTAGTGATAAAATAGTGAAAAAATAGATATGGTCTGGAAGATTCAAGTGTAAGATTACTTACTTATTTTTCCTGCTTACGGCCCTGTATGCTATAATGGACATATATAATATTTTAACTAATACCATTTGCCACATCAACTCACATTACTTATAAGTTCTCCAGCCTTCTTTGCTGACTCCAGTTGAGGTGCACCCACACCATCCCAGGCTACTCCTTTCATGGAATTGAGGTCTGACTTGTAGATTTTCTAGACATAAGGCAATAAAATGTGTCAGTCAAGTTGACTAATATTAATAATTTGCCCTTCCTCAACCACACCTCTCACCTCACTCTGCAGGTCGTAGGCTGTTTTGGCCCACTTGACCTGCATGTTATCAGGAAGCACCGTGTACTCGTGCAGTCTCTTCCTGTAGTCCTGCTCGCTGGCGAGGGCCTGGGCATTCTTAGCTGTCACCAGGTGAATCATGTCTTGGGTGAGGTGATACTGCCCACTGGCCGTAAGCGCGTCCTTGCGGTACTCCTGGTCGCTGGCCAGCCGGCCCGCCTGCAGGCAGTGCAGGAGACGCGGGTCATCCATGACGCTTTTGATCCCAATGTGCTTCCCTTTTTCCAGCAAGTGGTCGTGTTTGTACTTGTTCTGCAGAGACACATAAGTAAGAGCTGTAGTTCACTGTAATTCAGTGCAATAGCCCTGCTATAAATCCTACTTTTCTCAAGCTTAGAATGCACATTTTTAAACTCTGGGGTTTATTCAACTCTATGATCATTTTAAAAGGCTGTACTTTGTGCTGCTGTATTTGGATGCATTATAGGCATTGGACATGTGCATGTGGTCTCTCTATAGGTGGATATTTTTGACAAATATTAGACATTTATTTTTATTTATTTATTTAACCTTTATTTAACCAGGTAGGCCGCTGAGAACAGGTTCTTATTTGCAGGTCTAGTATGAACTCACATCACTGGCGATGCCTGTGGAGCTCTTGGCAGCCTGGAAGGGGATGTCCTGCATGGTGAGTTTGTAGCCCTGAGCCCTCAGAGTGTTCCAGGACTCTCTGTACTTGATCTGGAGCAGAGAGATAAACAACAAATGATCATTTACCTTAAAATAACACATACTATGAAAAAAAGTCACAGATGTTTACAGTATAATGCATTTGGTCTAATGTATAAGGTCACAGGAACTTATACTACCTCACTGAAGTTGGCTGCATTGATCTTTGCTTGTGTGATCTCTGGTCTCTCCGTTGTTACAGTGTAGTTATGCTGATCATTCACCCCTTTCTCTTTGTACAAACGCTGGGAGAGAGATATAAAACAGCGTAGTATTGAAACAACAGGATTCACATGTGCAACTTAATTAAGCCAAGGTTACTAGAACGGAACTAAAAAAATGTGCTCAATGTCTCACTTCATTTGTGATCTGTCCACTGAATTTGGCATGGACGATATCTGGAGAGTCAGCGATAGAAGTGTGCTTGAAGTTGTACGGCTGCTGACGGTACTTTTTCTGTTACAGAAGAAACAACAAAGTTAATCTCTGTTACGTTTTTGTAGATTTCAGGGTAAATCAAGTAGATTTGTTTGCATTCTTAACAAGGAAATCAACATTCAAAATCCAGAAAAATTGCAATATCAACACACAAGATATGTTCATGATTACATATCGTAGAATAGACTTTTTAAGATCTAGACCTACATGTAGGCAAGAGCAGCCTTAAGTACTGTATGTACACTTAAATTGAAAAAGGAATAAAAAAAATAACAACAGAGAAAACAGAAAAAAGAAGATGTCCTACATCACTGATGAGGTCTGTGGCCCTCTTGGAGCCTTCAATCTGCAGAGCCCCAGTTGCTATCCAGGCTGCACCACGCAGGTAGTTCAGGTCAGAGCGATACACTTTCTGTGACAAACACACACATGTAAATACAACTTTCAATAAACAAGACAAAGACTAGATATGCAACAAATTACTAAAGTGAAATACTGTATAATATTGTATTAAAAATCTTTGATCAATTACTCCTTTAGACTTTGTGCTATCTATTACAGAGGTGACGCTACCTTGTGTGGTGGCTAAAACACATTTATAATAAACACTTTGTTTATTAAATAAACTAACAGGAAAATCACTCACATTTAAACAACATATTTCAAAGTTTGTGGGTGTTGTATGTAAGATCCAATTGATTGATCAAACATTGGTTGAAAAAGTGTACATTAAAATTTGCTGTGGCAACTTGAAAAATGTAATGGGTTTTTTTTCTGTCTCACCTCACTCTGCAGAGCGTACGCTTTCTTGGCCGCCTGCACCTTCATGTCATCAGGATGCGAGGTGTACTGATGCAGGGTGAGCCTGTAGTCCTGATCACTGATCAGCGACTGGGCCTTTTTAGCATGGGAGACCTCCAGCATGTCCATGGGCAGGTGGAACTTTGAGAGTTCCTTCGCCGAGTCCTGCTTGTACTTAATCTGGAGAGGGACAAAGGAACAAGAGAGGAAGAGAGAGGGTGTTTGTAACATAACATATTATTTGAATTATTTTTTGCCTTCTAAGTAACAGTTAGCACTTACACCACTCTGCAGTCTGCTGGCATGGACCGAGTGAGCCATGTTAATGTCATCCTGCAGTCCCTTCAGTCCAATCATCTTTCCTTTGGTCTTCTCAAATTCCTCTTTGTACTTTTGCTGAAATGACAAATCATTCACTTTCAAGATGCTGTAGTGAAATGCTGTGTAAAATGTTTTAAGGCATCAGTGTGTTCCATAGCCAGTTCAACTAAAATGAATGACATCATGTACATATAAGCGATCTGCTGTTAAGACCATTATATAAAAGAGATTTAGCTGTTCTTTAATCTGCTACTTTCTGTGTCAAAAAATAATCAGCAACTCAAGCAAACAATTTTTAGGCCAACGGTGAAAATTACATAATGTGATAACAAGAAGTTGCAAGCTCACATTGCTGAGAATTTCTGCAGACGCTTTGGCAGACTGGAAAGGTATGGCATCCAGACGCAGCTTGTAGCCGCCATCACGTATCTTAGTCCAAGATTCTTTGTAACAGCTCTGAAAATGCAGATATGTAAACTAAGTTCAAGACCTCACACACAAAGACAGCTGAATGGATTGATTTACTGGCTGTTTGATGGATTTCAAGTGTCTGTGTGAGTTCTTGTAAGTGTGGTTTTACCTCACTGAGGTTCATAGCATTGAGCTTGGCCTGAACCATCTCAGGCAGCTCTCCGCTGAGTGTGTAGTTGTGCTTCATGTTTTCACCCTTCTCCCTGTACAACCTCTGTAAAGAAGAACACAGGGCATTACTGAACACTCAATATACCTCTATTATTTCTATACTAGACGTGAAGTTTGGCACAGCTCCAAGTTCAGTGAAAAGAAATCTAGTATACATTTTAGCAAGATGTGACAAATTATAATATTCATAGGTGACAGAAATACATCAGATTCACTGCATTTTAGTTGTATACTGTATTTGGTGAATTAAACAAATGAAAGCTGAACTTACATCAACAGCCAATTTGTTGCTGAGTTTGGCTTGAACCATCTCTGGAGTATCTTCAATACTGGTATACTTCAGAGCACTCGCGTCCTGACGGTACTTTTTCTAGATAAGAAAAGAGTGATGAATATCTAAATACTGTCATAGTGAGATAAAGCCATAAAAAGTGCACATGCATTTGAATGACAGTAGAGGGCACAGTATCATCACAAACAATTGAACTTGCAAATTAACTACCTGGCAAAATTAAAATCCTTATATTTTTACTATATTTTTGTAAGATAGACAAATATACAGTACATACATAGATAGATAGAAGTCTGTTCCGGAGGAACTCAAGACTCTTCTATTTATGTACAGTCATTTCATGGTCTAATGTTGGTAACCCTGACTGGAATGACCCTTAAAATAAGTGGCTTCTTATGAAGAGGTTATGAATAGAGTCTGGTGTTTTCCAGTCTGCACTGGATGTGTCACAGAAATATCTTTATGTACCATTTGCAAGCATTTACAAAAAATAGTTTATAAAGTCTTTGGATAAGAAGGGTGTTGTGACAAAGAGGCAAAAAGTTTAGGAAAGAGTTGACAGGACAATAATTTTGCCTGATTATTATAGCTATAGAAATTCAACAGACTCTTACATCATTAGTTATCTCATCTGTGATATTTTCAAAATGTCTGACGACCTCTTGGGTTTGTTCCTCTAAATTTGTTAAAGATAAACGTAGTTCAAGGTTCACAGATAAGATATCAGAGCTTGGATGTTTCCCTGATGAAGCTGCTGGGCTCTTATTCCAAATTATGAACACACTGAACTAATAAGATGTGGGCACCAAGAAGCTTTAACACTGGTGTTAATGAGGGATGCTTCACAGCTTTCCCTCAGAAGGTCTGGATGGCACAAATGACATTTTGTCAATGCATCCTGTGTTTCCTGATCTACCTTTAAATCTCTAAAAAAGGGTGATGTAATACTGCAATGTAAGCACCGTGGACCCGCAAACTTAATTCATTTAGTAAAGAGAAAGAAGCAAGGAAAGAGGGAACCCTATTAGTGAAGTTGAATCTTTTTTTATACGTAACAGCTTCAGTTACTATAATCAGTCTGGTCTCTAGCCGGGTGTAGTCCACATACTTAACCCAGTATCTAGAGAACAGGAATGGTCCACGACTCTTTAAATACATTCTGACCAAAGCTGTAAACCTAGATATGTGCTTTCCAGTCAGATGTTACACAATCATGCTCATCACTTTCTAATGCTCTCTGTGCTAATTTACCTACATAGCACTTCAGTGTGGTTAATCATATACTGCATGGTTATTGGTTTCAATTACATTTGACTTCCAATTCAATTAACCATAAATGAGGGAAATGTTAATGAAGGTCGAAGACGGAAACTGTTGCTGTGTGTTAGCATTTAACCATATAGGTGAGGACATTTATCTTTTTAATTAATACTACCCACAAATTCACTCCTTAACCTGCAGCTGATTTCAGCAGTGCACTCTGGGTCATAGGGTTGGAGGTTACCTCGCTGAGGAGCTCCCCGGCTTTCTTCGCCTGCTGGACATCGAGAGATTTTGAGGCCTCCCAGCCGACACCCTTCATCCAGTTCAGATCTGACCTGTACTGATTCTAAATACAGATACACACAGCTTTTACTTTTTACATTCCTGTAGTGAATGAATCATTTAGCATAAAACAAGTTGGTATTTGAATGATGAGGTGATGATGAGACTTACATCACTCTGTAGTCCATAGGCCTTCTTAGCCCAGGCAACGTTCATATCAGTTGGCAGAGTAGTATACTCATGAAGGACAGTCCTGTAGTTGGTCTCAGTTGCCAGGTCTTGAGCCTTCTTGGCATGGCTGATGTTCAGCATATCCAGAGAAACGCTGGGGATGAGATTGATTTCATACAGTAAAGAGTTTTGTTTCAAAATGACGCAAGATTTAAGGCCAGTACTCATGGTTTTATGCTGAAGCAGTACTCTTTGGTTATTATAACGTTATTATTTCAATGTAATTGTCTATGTTTTAAGAAGACGTCTATGATTCTTACCTCTAAAAATTACTGTGAATGCTGAATTAAAACCTCTTTTAAACAACATTCTTTCGGAATTGTAGAGCTCTTAAATCATCACAGCACACACAGTAATCAAGTGTTCTGCTGTTTATCTTACCAGCTTTATAGCTTCAGTTAACTGTATTCAACTGGTGTATCAGGTGTGACATTATCCCTGATAATGATCTGGTTCTGAGGTCCCAAGATTGGAGACACGTGTTAAAAAAGGCTCCATCAAGGTCAAGAGCCTCACCTGTATTTGCTCTTAGTGTCCTCATAGTCCTTCTTGTAGCGGCGGCCACTCTGTAGTTTAGTGGCCAGAGCAGAGTGGGCCATCTGAGAATCATCGCTGACTGACTTAATGCCAATCACCTTGCCTTTGTTTTTCTCATACTTCTCTCTGTATTTGACCTGCAAGGATACAATATATTAGTGGTTTCACTAAAAAGCCAGTCTATGATTTTGTTTTGTAACATTGAAGTTAGAATATAGTGTACATTATTGCACTTGAAAAAAATAACCTTCTCCTCAGGCAAACCTTAAAGATGCAGACTGTTTTTAGAATAACTCACATCACTGGCAAGGTCTCTTTTGGCTTTAGCAGTGAGTATAGAGAGAGAGTCCAAATGCAGCTCGAAGCCCTTTTCCCTCTGCTTCTCCCAGTTGCTCTTGTAGACTTTCTAAAATAGAAGAAGTAGAAATCTCAGTTAGGATTTGGTTGGTTTAAATATTAATTTAAGTTTCATAATTTCCTATTAATGGACTAAGTCATTGGTTAATAAAATGTATACAGTATATGAAACAAAGTTTATTTTGTGCCTGATGGGAACAACAAATAACTAAGAATCCTGTGTTGAAGACCATAAACAAGACATGTTGAACCAGTAGCTGGTCACACAATCTTAACTGTATGATATGCTTTACTGTACATCACAATGGAAACTTCCTCCTCAGCATTGAGCATGATTGTTGCCCAGCCACAATTAAAGTGAAGGGGCTGCTACTGTTCCGTATATTCTTGACATAATAAATGTAGGATATAAATGAAGCCAGCATCACTGTAGTTTAAGTGCAGTGATCAACAAAATATTACTGTTCCAAATTTAGTCTATTTTTGCAAAGGCTTTATTGAAGTACACCAGACATAATCATCATTGGAAAAGAAAACTGTTATAATCAACAGATAGAACAACACGAGAAACAGTTTGACAACTGTATTAACTGTGGATGAAGCAATACTTTGAAGGCTCTAGCCTCTAGTCACGTGTAAATTGGGTGGAGCTATGCCAGGAATTATGTAATACCACCAAACTCTATGGACTCATAAAAATGATAATCGGATAGGTTGTCCCACCCTAATAGGTACAACAAAACAAGCTCATACTGTCCTGATTAGAAGTATAATTAGGCAATATACTGTATGTGAAAACACCTGTGTGACTATGGGTGTGCAGGAGCTATAATATAGAAGAACACAACTATGATGTCCAATACTTGATTCAACAGAATAAGGTATATACTGGGGCTGCATGGGATGGAAAAAATATGCAATGTGTGATCCATTTGATAGAATTTATTAAAACGATAAGAGATGTTACAAAACAAAGATTTAAGACTATTATCTGCTTAATAGCTTTAATAATCTTCATATTGTTGTATAACTCTTGCATACGCCAGTGTTTTCATATATCTTCTCTTTGCAATGAAATGCACTGAACATACCCCACTAAGAAGGTCGGCGTTAGCCTTTGCTTGTCTGAAGAGGGGTTCATCTTTTGTCATGGTGTACTGGTGTATCATCTGTTCTGTGTTTGCTTTGTACGCCAGCTGAAAATCAGAATCAGATAGACATAGGATATGAGAGTGAGCCATAATTAAAATGTACACAATTCTAGCTTTAAAGTGAAGACCTTACATCGCTCTGCAGTTCCTGGCTCTTCTTGGCATGTTTCATGGAGAGATCATCTGCCACTTGGGTGAACCTGATGCTGTCTGCCTTTTGACGGTATTTAGTCTGCGATGAAAAGAGAAGTGGATACGCTAGATAAACAGTGTATGTAATATAGTGTATAGTCATTAACAAACTGAAATATGTACACACAAACACATTATTGTACTGACATCACTAAGCAGCTCTCCAGCTTTCTTGGCCTGGGCAACATTCAGACATCCTTCTGTCTCCCAGCCCACTCCTTTCATCCAGTTCAGGTCTGAACGATATTGGTTCTGTGGAGCAACAGAAAGTGTCATTAACCAGGGAAAATACTTTTGTATTGCATTTACAATTTGAATAACAGACTAGGGCTCATCCCCTCCTCCCGTCTCTCACCTCGCTTTGCAGGGAATAAGCCTTTTTGGCCTGCTTGACCTTGATGTCATCAGGCATGACGGTGTAGTCGTGCAGCTTTGTGCGATACTCCAGGTCGCTGGCGAGGGCCTGAGCCTTTTTGGCGTGGCTCAGGTTGATCATATCCAGAGGAAGGCTGAACTGGGCCTGGCTCTCCTTGGAGCTCTTTTTGTACTCAATCTGAAGTGGTGAAGATAAAAAAGGTTCATTTTAAGCGTTATGTGTAAAATGCATTTTAATGCCTGTAATTACTGATAAAAATGACTTCTGCTTACATCACTGCTCATCTTGGCCACGTGAAGAGAGTGTAGAGTCTTGGAGTCGCTCATGTTGACCCCCACTGCCTTTTCCTTGTTCTTCATGTAGGTCTCTTTGTATTTAATCTAAAACACATGCACTAAATTAATTTCATTTGCCAAATATTACATTTGATTAAACACTAAAGGTTTTTACTCAGACATTAGCTCTGTCTCACTAAGACTGTATCTCCTTGCAGTGGAGAAGAGTGTGTGTTTGCTTACATCACTTGCGAGGTCACGGGAAGCCTTAGCTGCTTTGACACTCAGATCGTCCACACCGATGTCGCAGGCTTTAGACTTGGTTTTCTCCCACTCCTCCTTATATTTAATCTGGAGTGATACATTCAAGTGATCAAATTATCATTTGAAGAATGAGAAGTGATTTTCTGTAACTATGTGATTGAGCTTGCATGTGCATGCATATATGAGAAAATGTCTGTGGTAACTTACATCACTGCACAAGGCAGCATTGGCTTTGGCCGTTTTGATTTGGGGCAGGTCCTGGGATAGCGTGTACTGATGTTTGGTCTTTTCGTAGCCTTTTTTGTAATTTAGCTAAAAGACACATGATTAACACATTTGAACTCTACACTCAGCTCAGCTCATTAGTACAGTGTGCAGCTAAAACCTGCTGATAAAGTTGGTATGATCATCATCAATCCTTGTTGTTATAAGACAGTTTACTTACGTTGCTGACAAGCTGAGTGTTTTTTCTTGCTAAAACAATCTCAGGTGTGTCTGTGGCTTGACTGTACTTGACCTGGTCAATGTGTTGCCTGTAGTTCTTCTGCAATCATATAGGACATTTTTTTTTCAAATAATAAATGTATCACATAAGATGATCCACCTTACTGAGAAAAAATATTTGTACAATTGTAATGTTTTTCATGGCAATTCTAATGTAATTTGCATATAGGTAAAAGAAAAAGAAAAAAAGACACTTATGGATTGGATTTGAGAAAACTCACATCTTTTAGTGGGTCAAGTTTCCTTTGGCTTTGGTAGCCTGGTGTGAGCGTGGCTGGGTAGTTGTAGTCACACTGCTCCTGTTCACAGCCTTGTTTATACGAAATCTGGAATTTACAAGAATACTATATCAGTGATTTTACTCTCTGGCACATCAGTTATTTTTTTTTGTCAAGTTTCATAATTCAATCCTCATCAAGTAAACATCTGCCCATACATTTTTATAATACTATACTGATCATGTTTATGTTTTTTTCAGAAAAAGAGAATAGTAGGTGAAGGAGAATAGTTATCTAAAATCCAAAATGTTAGCCCTTGATAACAAAACTGGATCTAAGCAGCGCCAATTTAAATATGATGTTGTATGTAAATATTATTTGCATTAATATTTAATGAATTTCTATCATAAGTCCATGAAAAACAAGGCTTACATCACTAGCCAGTTTCCTGGCTTTCATGGCATGCATGGTCTTCTTATCGATTCCTGAGTCTCCATGGTGGCCCTTCATGTCACTGATGTACTTCTCTTTGTATTTGTTCTTTTAAAAATATAGCAAGAGTGAAAACAAAAATCAGTATACAGGATTGTATGATACAACCTTAATATCCACACATGTGCCCTTATTAGATATTATTATAAGTTTGTTGTACTTATTTGTAATTTATAAAAACAACGTGAAATAAATTACTTACATCACTTGTGAACTTGGCAATTTTAGCAGCATTTTGAAACTGTGGTGTCTCACAGAAATTGATGCTGTGACCTTTGGTGTTCTCCAAGTCCTTCTTATACTCCACCTGTTAGAAAAGATGAAAAATTACAGCAGCTGCTTTGTAACATTTTCCATTGCAACACCCTTTTTTGTTGTCGGAGCTTTTGTTATGTGCTAAATATAAAGTGCTTGCCGCTAATCAGTCACCATCACTGACACTCCATCATAACTCAAGAGTCACTGAGACAAACCTTTAATCTTAAATATGCTTTGCTAAGCCTAAATATGACTTGTCAGCTTTACCATTAAAATACCACACAGGGAGAATTTTGTCACCTTTGAATGGTTATTAGAGTTAAATCCGAACATTGTTCATTGTTCACAGACAAGCAAATAACTAGTGGCATTTCAATGTCATGTTCCCAAGGCTCAGAATAGTTGCTTAAGAGTAAAGCACTGTGCTCCTGTGTGAGCTAATAAGTAATATTAGTTTGACAGGATGTCCTGTGGCCTTGGAGGTAAGCTGTAACCACACCGGACAGATATGAGAGAAATGCTGAAAATGCAAGTTGGGTGACTTCATGTCTGCTGGAAACTGACACAGTATGTCTAATATTTAAGCTCTTATACATGCACACATGCACTGAGCAGCAACATGTTTACCAGTAAACGCTTTGTCATTAAGCTAGAAATAAGATAAAAGCCTAGATGAAGTTCTGGTCTTTGCCTTGAGAGCCTGACAATCACTCACAAACAAGCTCACCTCACTGACAATCTTGTTGATCTTTCGGGCGTTCTTTAGTGCCAGATTGTCCTCGGATGTCAGGCTATGGAAGTGCGAGGTGCCCTTCATCTTGTTTAAGTCCTTCCTATATGTTAGCTGTAAAGAGATGAAAGATGATTGAGTGCATATAGGAGGACAATATGTTGCGTTTCTTTTCTTTTTTTTAAGATGATTTTTTGGGCATTTGTAGGGCTTTATTCGACAGGACAGCTGAAGACATGAAAGGGCCGCAAGCAGCAAAGGGCCACAGGTCGGAGTTGAACCCGAGGAGTAAACCTCTATATATGGGTGCCTGCTCTACCAACTGAGCTATCCAGGCGCCCATATGTTGCGTTTCTGTAGGAGATTAGCGGTGCACAAACATGCACACACAGAGTCTAATTTAGTCAGTGTGGACAGTTTAAAGAATGACAACACACAAGGACGATTTCACATTGTAGTCCCTCAGCTATTCTGCCCAATGATGACAAGGCCAGATGATGGATGAAGCTGTAGCTCTTACACTCTACACTCTGTTATGTTTTGACAGCATTTATAACCGGTTCACATGGTTAAACAATGGATACAGGCTCCATTTTTAGATGGACCAAGCTTCCAACTACTTTCATTTCAGACTCAAGATGTATTAAAGTCTCATGAAGGTCATACTTTATGTTTATCAAAAATATAGTATTTACAGTGTTTATTAACACTGCACTAAGTTTGTTGATTCTGTAAATCAATGTTGCTGTCAGGTTGATACTCACATTGCTAGCATTTTCCTGAGCCTTCTTTGCCAAATGATAACCAGGAGTGATCATGGCAGGAAAACTTCCTTTGCCTCGTTGCTGCTCATACTCCTCAGTATAGGCAATCTGCAAACAGAGGATAACTTATTTGTAATTCCAAAATTACAGAAAGTAATACAAATAATTCAAAAAGCGCTTTAAACAATTTTCTAAACATTTTTTGTGGATTGAAATTAAATCATACAGGATAAGGTGTCAATAACGTTAACACACCATTGTGGGTCTGAATCCCAAACTATGAATACCTAAAAAATAACAAGATGTGCCTAAGTACTGTAATATGCACACCATGTATTTATTGTGTATGTATATATTGGATTGGATTGGTTTGGATCTGACAAGCGACCTCTGTTGTCTCTGCCTACAGTATATTTTCTGTGATTCACTGTCATTAATTAAAGACAAAAAAACTTTAAACAGCATATAAAAATAATGTTGCGTCCTATATGGTTTTACATTAAACCTATTAAAAAAACAGTAAAAGTAAATGTCCTACCTGGCTGAAGTTCTCTGCGTTTTCTCTGGCGTGAACTGCTTCAGTTACTCCTGCCTCAGTGCTGGCTTTACCTCGTATCTCCTGTTCATACATCTGACGATACTTTATCTGATTGGGCACCCATTAAAAATCCATTACCAACCAATGATCAGAGGTCTGCAACAGCATTTGTATGAATTCAGTGTGAGTGTATATTTTTATACTGGCTACTTACATCACTGGCCTGCTCACCAGCCTTCTTTGACATCTTGTATCCAGGTGTAAGATGTGCAGGAAAGCTACCTTTACCTCTCTGCTGCTCATACTCTTCTGTATAGGCATACTGGAGGAACAAAAGCAATGGTTCAGGCACACACCTACAAGGTTTTTGTTTTTAGATTAATTTTTTGGGCATTTTAGGGTGGGGTGCACGTTCTACCAGGTGAGCTACCCAGGCGCCCGAACCTACATGATTTTAAAGTTAACAGAGTTAACAGTAAAATACTGTAGTACTGCTTTATAAACTGCTCTAAAGTGACATACAACACAATAAGATATTATTTAGTCATCATGAAAGACTTAAAGCTTACATCGCTAACAATTTGTCCTTGTTTCTTGGCCAGAAGCACCTCCGGGGGGTCAACAAACGTGGTGTACTTTGAAACTCTCTCCTCATGTCCTTTTTTATATTCCAGCTGCAAATAATAAAAACAAAGAACTTGATTTGGCTCATTATAACGTTGCAACAACCACTGACAGAGACACATATTCACCTCAAACAAATTGCTTCGATTTTAGCTATTTGGTCCGGAACTGTGTTATCAAAAGGAATTCGCTTACGTTACTGGCCAGAGTGTTGGCTGTCTTAGCAGCCTGGTAACCTGGTGTTATCATGGCAGGGAAGCTGCCTTTTCCTTTGGACTGCTCATAATCTTGTGTGTACTTCACCTGCCAAATAAGCACAAAATAAATCAAGGCATTTGACCAATGTTGATGCAAAATAGTTTAACTGTGTCTGTTAGGCATTTACACAATCCACACTAGCAACAGTGGCTATTTATTTATTTAAAGACACAAAAATAAACCATATTTAGCTTTTATTAATAAATAAATAAAAATTGTCCTCACATCACTGATGGTCTTCTGGGCCTGAGACATTGTTACTATCTCCTGGTTGGTCACCATGCCTGAGTACCATGTCTGCTGCTGTGAGAACTCAGACTTAGACTGAAAGGCCTGTTTGGATATAGAGGACAAACTTATTCATTTCCAGCCATTCACAAGACAGGTAGTACTTTACCTGTCGTGCCTGTTGGACCTTGTTAAATCAGCCACCCAGCCCTGCTTTACTTAACCTCTATTAAATGATGGTAACAAGTGACAATTCACTATATTGGAAATACATCTGTCTACACAGTTGTCAGCAAAGCCCAAATATTTTTTTAATCAATCAATTTATTTGTTACATGAAATCATATAAAATACAATTTCAGTATATTTGACCAACATCCAATCCTATTACAATACAACAGAGTAGATGAATGCTGTTTGCAAAGAAGGTCAGCGGTACAAGGAACAAAAGGAGAAGTAGGACTGTTTGATCTGAATTTGGGCTGAAACTCCCTTTAACTGGGTGTAATGGCCAGTTGCTCTACCAGGAGCTCACCTGGCTGGCCATCTGACTGGCTAGGCGAGCCTTCTCCAGCTCCATGGACCTCATGTCATGGTGGAAGGTGGACATAAAGCGCTCGCCATCTTCGCGATACTTCAGCTACAAGTGCACATAGACGACAAGCATTAAGCCAAGGCCAGCACACATTTGCACATACACAGGTCAGACATAGACATGTTTACAGCATCCACTTTGGTAGTTGGATGCATAAAAATGACAACAAATAAGAAAAGCTAACTGTCAGCCCACACTGCTATTACTCTGACTAAAGACCCACAGAGCAACACATCACTCTATTCTTATGTTGTCTACTTCAAACCAGACAACCTGAGCTCACATGCTTAATGACGAAGGGATAATATTAGTGTGCTGTAATAATAACTGAGATGTTCCAATCAAGAAGATGGAGCTGCCAGGAAAACTAATATCAGTATAGCTTGATAGATGGGTATAAGAGTGACTTCTCTGGAGAATCATTGCTAAAAGGGCTAACAATAAATACGTGACAGGACTTTCTATCAAAGCTTAATGTAAACTTTTAGTATCAGCCATTTTAAAAACTCACTGAAGACAAGTCAAGTATCACCAAGGAACTAATGAAAACAAAATCTCTGCATGTTAAACATAGCAAGATATTTTAAAGAGAGTTCAGTGGACAGGGTTTAGGGTCACTTAGCATGATCTGAAGTCAGCCCTCAGATCAAATATCAACAAGTTAAGTCCTATATCTTTAGCGGCATATAGCAGTAGCTGATGAGCTTGCTAGCCCACTGCTAATATATGCATAAAAGCATTGCATGAACTCGTAGACACAGACAGAAACAGACAGACGGGAACAGGTGGCAGTGCAGAGGAGAAGAAGGGATGCAAGGCTGTGTATCCTGATGTATAATTTTAGCCCCCTAAAGCATAAAGTGGGCTAAGCAGAGGGGGTTGTCTCGCCTCTGTCACAGGAACAGAAATAACCTGAGCTGCACTCTCCATTCCACACCACTGCCGTCACCATAGACTTAGAGCAGCCGTCTACCTCTCTCTCTTCCACTTGTAAAGACGGAATTAGACCTTTTTTGATCTGACTGTAATGGATACATCTTTTTGGGGCTCCAATCTTGAACTTTCTGATTGTATGTGTTTGTGTGTAGGTTAATAGATCTGATTCATATGTGAGCTTATCAGTGGTTGTGTGTGATGAATTGAAAAGCAGGATTGTCCATTTCCAACTACATTTTCGAATTTGTAAAACAATTTGCCCATCCAAAATATTGTTGTACTTAATGAGAATAATATTGGTATACTATTGACAAATTTAACTATATTTAAATTCAGTTGTAATGCATGCTTTAATCCTTTTTTTTTTAAACATAAACAATGACCACTATGAATAGCAATCTCATGACAAACCAATGATACATGGTCATTTCACTCATGGCATAGACATTGACTTATGTCAGTCTGTCAACAATACGCCATGGCTAAGATCAAGGCCGAAATATTTTGTCTCATGTTGCTGCTTGTGTGTTTTTGCATGTGACATCATCTCACCTCACTGCTCGCCTTGCTTTGCTTCTTTGCGTTGACGTTGATGGGGGTCTCATAGACACTTGTGAATGTGTTGTTCCTTGGATTGTGTCTGGAGAGATGAGATATGAAAAAAAATGTTCATCATTTTAATCACCAATTTTTAGTTAATGGAAACAAAAGGAAAAAAGGAATCTATTTTCATACTCGCCCCTAAATATAGATTTTTGATCAGTTTTGGGAATTATACTCAAACAAGTGATATCAGCAGGTGTTGCTGGTGCTTAGTACTTACACAGAGCAGTATGGCCTTTTCTTGTGGCTGACAAAGTTATTGGCAGTGAGCACCATCTTACAGACATCACAGTGAAAACACGCTTTATGCCAGTTCTGACAGAAGAAAAGACAAATAACATTATTATTCATGCGATTGTTAAACTGTATACCTCTTGCTTTTCATCTCACAGGTTTTTTACATTTCATAGCAGCATCCTGTGAGAGCAACGTAGATGTTTTTCATGCTGCATATATTACAACGTAGCGATCGGAATGCATTGTTACTCATTTTACATCAAACATATGCTCGGATCCATAGCACATTAAAAACTTTTACTTAAAGAAGTATGTCATTTTATATACACTTTATGTTTTAAAACTAGTTTCTTGGCAGATTTTTTGTACACTGAGCCATGTATTGTATTTGACGCAAAGAAATCCTTGGTATAACTTAAATGTTGACATATCCAGGTGAGAAATGTGTTCTGAGAGAAATTGATGTATAAAAATATAAAATCCAGTGCCTCAGCTCTTTTGAAAGATTGTACCGCGCATTAATATTAATACGTTAATACTGACTTTCTTGTTACTTTTACAGCCATTTTAAGTATTTTATTTTAAAATTGATTTTTAAGATTAAATGCTCAAAAGACACTAGAAACTTTCTTGCAATCACAATATTTCTGTGTATTACCTGGTCAATGCAGTTGATCTTCTCAGCCGGGTAGACCACAAACCCACACCTGGCACAGGTCTGCATTGTGAAGGCTTGTCCTTTTCTCAAAAAACCTTCAGGAAGAATATTAGATGAAGTGAACTAATGAGAAATGTTAGCCAGAAACAAGAGTCAGGTCAGTCAGGCGACAGTTTAGTGGAGGAACTGGCAGTGATTCACCAACAGTTGTGGTAGTGCGTCTCTGGTGGTGGTAAACTTAGCTCTGTGACTGTGAAACTTTGAAACTGTCTCTTACTTGACACCATGTCCTATGATGGACCAACCCCCTTCCATGTACCATGGTAGAAGACTGGCTAAATCCAGCTGTCTGTCTGCAGGGAGAGAGAGGGGGACAGAAAGAGACAGCTAGGTCAAATGTCACTGTATATGTGTAATGATCCTGAGTTGGACAGCTAGTTCAACTTTGGGCATCTCGCCATGACACTAAGACATAAAAGCATAATACATTGTGCAATAGTTTTGTATGTTTAGTATGTTGACACATCAAAATAATTTAACTTTTTTAACAGAACAGTTTTTAGCAGTTCTTGATTTACTTACAAAAAAAAGTACCAAGGGCAAACTGCACAGGAATAAATATGGACATACAAGAAGAAAGTATTGACAACTAAACAGACAACAAAGTTAAACATACATAAAAAGGCTAATGAATTCCCCAAAACAGCCAAGGCAGACTGGCTCATCAGACTACAAAAGTTCCTTGGGATCAAAACCATATTGACCCTAAGGAAGAGCGGTGTGCAGTCAAAATGCATTTGTCTTGTTTTTAATCACAAAGCCACTTTAATAAAGGCTTTTTAACTTTTGTACCAAAACAAAAAAATGTTGTGCCTTGACTTTTTGGGGAATTCATTCATTTTTGTTGACACTAATTGCCTCTTTAAAAATACCAGTTTCTCTCAGTTTAGGGCCAAAAGAAACAAACTGAGATCTCAGAAAAAGCGCAAATAATATTAAGCCTCCTTACTTTCTTTTATTTAGATCCTACCGTGCCTTGAAATGGCACAACATCCAGGTTTTATCAATGGTGCTGTCACTGTCCACTGTTTTTATATGATTGTAAGTGGATCACCAACTCAAGTAGTCAAGCACTACTGCTTATCTATTACTGGCCAGTTTGGCTACCCAGTGGTTGTAATGTTTTGATGTATGTGTAATGTATGGTTTTTTTGTTTTTTTGATATGCCTGTTGTATGTAAGTTGTTGTATGTTAATTGTATTTCTATTACTGTCTTTTTTTTCTCTGTCACTCCTCTATTGTTATGTAGTGAGTGATACTGTTGGGACCCCCTCCAAAACGAGATGATACATCTCAAGGGCTTTATCCTAATACATTTGAATTAGGTGTCAGTGTCCAGACAGTATCCTGCAGAAGAAGTAGCTCTACGTTGTCAACAGAGAGAATCCTCCGATTTTTCCTGTTTCACTGTCCATCTTAGTAGAACACATCTTTACAGTAATAAACAGTTTTGAACTAAAATGTCTCTTTTTATTATTTTATTTCCAAAATAATACACAATTGGCTTTTTGCATTTGTCATAGCACATTACAGTAGCTTTAACTGCACACACACTGCTTTATGAGACTAGAGCTGTTTCAAGGGGCTTTCACACCGCGGCGGTAACTCTGACTCACCGTCTCCAGTCATTTGGCGGCAGAGTGGAAGCGGTTTCGCACAGCGTGGTAGGGTCATAGACAGTAAAAGAAAGTATAGGTAGGGTAGGGGTGAAGCGGTGGACAAATTCTGGTCTACCGCCTCCTAGAGTAACTAAATACTACCGTCCTGAACTTCTGGCGGTAACCGCCGGGCAGCAGGAACCGCTTTTATAAACGCTTTGCTTTTTTGGGAAGCGCTCTTGCAGCTAGGCGGGTGTGAAACCAGTTTAGATCAGCAGCAGCTGCACTTAATTAGCTTCCAGGCCGTGGGCGGCTAAACAGCTCATTAAAACAACCATGGTGTTTAACTTAACACATCCAGAAAAACGTTATATTCTGACTGGTTTTGCTTTACCATGTTCCTCCAAGTAAAACGTTTGGTAGCCAGGTAACGTTAGCTAACTCCCCAGGATAATCAACTTATCTTACTTAAAGAAACGCCCAACGGAGTTCGTCCTGACGATAACTTCTCTCTCAACGGCCACTCTACACTCTACAACTTGACAGTTTTCTCTCTAGCAATAGTGCCAACTCCACTCAATTCCACGTCTTGGAAATCTTAACGTTAGTTTAGAAATGTCTTATTTCACTCTCCCTGTAGAGCGTCTCACACACCTGTCTGAATTGCGTTGGGAGGGAGGGGTTTAGGGAACATCTGTAAATTGGGGCTACACAGGAAATAATCTGCAGGTTACAAATTCAACAGTAGGCTACAACATGTTCTCTTACTGATCAGGGACTTTGCATAATTGTGGTAGTCTGTAAACAGTGAGTGCATGATAACCATATGGTGTGGGGTATTTGTCTTATGATGTCATATTAATATTCTTTGTTTTATCTATGTTTACCATAACAGTCTACAATGTTTACATATTGACTACAGTTTTCTATATTCTGCTTGTTACATTTGCTTATCAAGTCCGATATGTAAGATACACTGTAGAGTTTGATTTAAAAGTGACTGTATGCTATTTGCATGTCAATATGAATATGAGTTTTATTTTATTTTTTTAAGAATGTGAAATGTGGCAGACTGGGCAGACTCATAGACGCTTGCAAATGTGACGCAGGGCTCTGACGTAGTCACGCACCTCAGAGACCTCACGCTGAACTTTCTTTCGCTTTCTCAAGTTGTCAGGAACAGAAACTCGGCAAAAAACCTTGGAGAATTAAGATCGATCCACTTTTGTGCATTAGCTAAGCTGTCAAAGCACATTTAACACGAATCCGAGTGTAAGTTCATGTTAACGTATCTGTTCCTAAATTGCAAACTGTTTTCGCTAACAACTTTTTGGCGCTAAACTGATCAGGACTCGTATAGGTGTCATAATGTACAGTAAGTTAATCAATCCATAACGCTGCAATTAATACGTGTGCTATAACTGTAGATGGCCACTGGAGAACCTGCTGAGCCAACTGAACGTGGAGCTGAAACTGAGGAAGGGACGCTGACGGGAGACCAAACAGACGCCAAACCTGACCGCAAAGGAAGATTTCTTCTGTTCGGGAGGTGACTTCCTTTTCATTATTTCCTGTAGCTATGTGGACATGGAAACCCATAACGTCACTTACATAAGAGTTTGGGCCATAAGGAATTTAATTCACTTCAAATTTACTTTCATTATTATTCCCTCTCCAGTTAGTGTACGATAATTGGTTATTTAATACGGGAGTTATAGCACAATAACGTATGGGTCCTGTCATCTGTGGCCTTGTATCAATGTTAGTTGTTGAGATTTTGCTGGTGAGTCTTGCCATTAGTTGTTATTCTTTTGTGTGGCATTGAGAAGGCTGTGCATAACCAAATACACATGGTTTGAGTGCTTTACAGCTGCAATCCTGTTCCCCTTTATTGAGAGTGTGGTTTTCTACTAAATGTATCTACATTGTTCTGTTGTTTTGCTTGCCTTCAGTAATACCGATTTTCTTCAGTGATAGTTTTTTGGTAGTCTGTGGCTTGTCCTTTTGTCCCTATTTTCACCCCTGATACTGTTATAAAGCAGTATGCTGGTTATCCAGTTTAAAAGAATATTAGCTGTGCTTTATTTTAACAGCAAATTGACATATATCTCTCATATCATAATTGCACATTTTCTTAATTTTAATTATTCATTTATTTTATTTGCACACACAATAAAACTGCATAAAATCCAGATAATAATAAATAAATAAATGTGTCAGGAGAGGTCAAGAAGCCACAACAGACCTCCCCTCAACTTAAGGACAAAAAACAAACAATAACAAAAATGAATGGTCGATAAAGTATTGCTGTGATGCTAAACCACTTAGAAATTAACTAAATGTGCACACTCATATTTATTAACTCAAACTGTTTTTTATGGGCTCCTTACAATGAGAAGAAGAGATGAAAAACGTCACACAACTATGCTCTTTCAGTAAGAATGACACATCTTTGTACATGCTGGCGCCATTTGTTCCTCTTTAGCCTCAACTAATCAAAAAATTATGAAATTCATACCTTTTGATTTGACACAGCAACCCAGTTTTGGATAGCCTAATTAGTGTAATGGGGCAAGGAGCGTGGAAACGATTTTAATGTCAATTTTGGGACTGATGTCAGTCCTCAAGTGGCTGCTCAAAATTAGACTGTATTACAGCAGAGATACTGTTGATATGTGAATTCAGTGTGACATCATAGAGTTTGGGCCCTTTCACAATGTCTTGTGTTTGACTTTGTCTTTTAAAAGTGTGACACTGACTGACATTAGGGAGTAGCCTCTGTTCCAGTTTGACTCACAAGGTGGCACTGTGTACCTCTGTAGTGAATCACAATCAGAAAAGGGTTTATTGCCACAATAAGTTACACTTCTGTGGAATTTGCCTTGGTGAATTGTGGATACAGAAACAAACATATTAAATATTATTAGAAATAAACTATAAACAAATATCTACATAAAAAATAACTGTTGCATAAGGAAAAAGAGGCAAAATGTGCCAATAATACATAATATGTGCATGGGCAGATGTATAGTCTATAAAATGAAGCTGCCTTCATATGCGGTCGGAAATGTCGAGAGGCTTTTTCTTGTGATTTTAAATGTCTTGTCTGTAATGTAGATTTAAACTTTGGAGCTTATTATGGCTTTAACAAGGTCTCATTCTCTAATAGATTTGTCATTGAGATGTACATGGTTCCTTAAAAAAAAGAAACACCTGAATTTGAGTTTTTAACAATATAGGAGAATAATTAATAATAATAACTAAATAATAATACTTTCCTTTACATAGATACATTTGTACAATAAATGTATGCAAAAAAGGCACAAATTGTTGCATAAAAATTCACCAGAATGCAGGAAATAAGTGTTTGATGCTCCAGAACCCCAGGTTATAATGTGTCCACCCCAGTGTTGAAAGAAAACCTACGCCCTTGATTGTAATGATAATTGTCTATATTTTTTTTTTAACTTGTTAGATTTTGGCTAAATCTTGCTTTAAACCAAGAACAAAATTAATGATGACCAGATTTGTTTTTAGTAATTCTTTTGTATGTTAAGGTGGGTACAAAGTGGCTATTTTTTTATGAGTAATGGATCTTTTTTTAGTTGTACATCTTCTTGTGCATCCAGCTCTAAAGTTAAGGCAATTAGGCACTTACAGTATGTATGTCGTTACAGGTGGATTATGTGCTTGTCAGCAGAGGAGCAACTTGTTGCCCTGTCTGACCTCAGCAGGGAACGAGGCTCAGGGGCCATGTGTGAATAGGTCTTTAGAAAGCACTGGTGTGGTAGCGAGGCTGCTGACTCAGGGGGCTCACAGTGCGCCGCCCCTGTCCTCAGCATCCGCTGGCCCAGTCAGGTGTCCATCCAGTACAGAGAGCATGTCAGTATCCTAGCACACAGCCAAAAATTAAGCAGCCAGGTCTGGAGAAACGTACTCTTTTTGGGGGAAAAAAAGAAACGAGACAAAACCAACGCATTTCAGATGCAGAGTGGCGTAGCGCTTAATGACGAACCAAGGTAAGACGGACACAACCGCCTCATATTCCTCTTCACCAGCCTCCTACCTGCTCCTCTTTCTGCCATGCCCAGCCCACAGCAACACAGATTTGCAGCTCTTTGCCCACCCTCGTGCAATTGTTTGGTACAGTATGTTGGCACAATTTGGAAGTGGGAGGGGGGCTTGAAAAGTTCTGGATCACATGTTTGTTAGAATATTGCTGGGCTGCCTGTGGGTGTATGTGCATGAGACTGTTAGTGCGCATTGCTGTGTATTGTTCCCATGCTTAAGTAACTTGATGACTAGGCTCTTCTGGAACAAGCCTGGATTTTCTGAGCCCCCAATGGGCCACTGTTGGCTTTGCTATCTGGATGCATCTTTTAAAGAATAGAAATATGACAGGTCTGTGAGAATTTCCTCTCGTGGAAGATTAACTCTCGCTCAATCCACATTGACGTGGTTGTGATTTTTTTCATATCTGCGCTAAGCAAACATTTTCTAGTTTCATCTTTAACCCGATAGTGGATTACTGCGACCAAATTTGGCTGTGATATTAATGCCTTATTTGAAAATGTATGTACTCTTAGGTTTCTGAGTAAGTGGATCAGAGTGAGTCAGTTACATGTGAGTTTTCTTTGCATTGGAAGTCTTGACATTTACTTATGTTGAAGTAACCTATGTGTAGAAACATTTGGGATCAAAAGACTGTCATGTTCTGTAGGAGTCAAGAATATTTAATAGGAAATGTTTCACTTTTGCAAGATGCTGCCATGTAAGATAAGAGTTACTTTATGGAAATTAAAAAATCAAATGGCCTGTCCATTTGTATTTATTTATTGTATTCATTGTTATTTTTTATTCCTTTTGCTGTTCTCATTTATGTTTATTTTTTGTTTTGTTTGTTGTGTAAGGTCTATACATTAACAAAGGAATAATATTATGCATGTGATTTGTGTGGATTGTGTGTATCTATTTTATATCCACAAAAGTTGCAGCCTTTGTAAAGATCAGCTGAATTTAAAACATTTTGCATTAGATGCAGCTCAAAAGTAAATAATATTGCAGGGGTTAAGTTTTAAGTATAAATGTTAAAAAAGTGCTACCATAAAGTTGTAACTGTCCTTTATATTCTGTTTCTCTCTGACTCTTAATAGTAAGAAGAATAAGGATGGCCAGACGCGGGAGCAGGACTACTCTTCTGAAAGCCATTACAGAATTGTTTCACCAACATTCCAGTATAAGATGAGCCACCAGCGAGTGGGCAAGTGCATCATCATCAACAACAAAAACTTTGATGAAAAGACAGGTACAGCGAAGGATGTTTCAAACACATTGTATACCTAATTTAATTTTACCTTATCTTATTGCATAAAGAGTGTGTATTCTAAGCAGATTGTCTTGGCAGGGATGAATGTACGCAACGGCACAGACCGAGATGCAGGTGAGCTGTTCAAATGCTTCAAGAGCCTGGGCTTCGATGTCTTCATCTACAATGATCAGACATGTGAGAAGATGGAGCGTCTTCTCAGAGAGGGTAAGTAGTGAAGTCCTCACATTTTTCTTGTTTCTTTCATGTGGGTAAGTAACAATGTTGAACTAACAGGATGCCAATACCAATCACAACACATAAGATATACTATAGAGAAACCTTTCAAAAAACACCATGAAAACATTTTCAGATGTTCTTTCATACTAAGGTAGTTCACAACAGGTTGAATCAACACCTGTGAAAAACAGTTTTAACAACACTCACAAAGACAAGATTTATTGCAGGACTCTTGTACCTCACTCTACCAGATTCTTAGTTTTAAATTACATACAGTAAAGTTATGATCAGTGTGATCTACATGCACAACTTCTCATGACTGTCACAGCATGTTTTGTTTCTTAAAACCACCAGGTCAGACAGCAGGTGGCGCTGTTGTATAAGTAATTACATAAATCCTAATGAAGGTGCTACCAATTTCACCAAAAGGTTAATACTTTTGCGGCTCTACTGGCTTGGTTTAATGACAGAAAGTCACCTCTCAGGCCTTTGGGAACACCAATGGACTTTCTTTTTTAATATAATATGATATGACCTTTTAATGGTTGCTATTCCTTAGAATCTGCACGCATTTTGTCCATGTAGCAGCGAGGCCTGACGATAGTTGTTAGAGTTTCTTTCTCAGGTCCGACCCTCGATTTAACACTGTGTCCAAAACAAGATACTTCTACAACTGCAGAATAGATGCCATGGCATTTTGGTGAACCGTCAACCTTTCCTCTAGTATCAATATCAGGCCAACATTTCCAAGTAGTTCACAATACATTTTAAAAATCAAATGGATAGATTGTCATGAAGTTTAATCGGCACATTGTGTTCCCTTGCGGATGATCACTTCCTTCCAGTGCAACCCCTTGGGCTACCAACTTTGCACACTATATATCTTATTATAGGCAGTTTACTATGGAATTTGCTCAGCACATTCATGGTTCTAAAGGGATGAACACTGCTTTGTGTTAGGGTCAGGCAATATGCTGGGGGGCAATATTTTATTATAAGATTAGAAAATGATAACCTATTTAAATAATACACAAATTAAAATGTAAATGATTACAGACAAAAGTCTTGTATAATGTTAAAATTCCTCCGAGGACACTATCTAGAAGCTATATATTTTAAGATACTTAGTATTAACTTAATAGTAACTCCTTTAATAGTTCCTCAAAATTAAGTTTATAATTTATAATTTGATCAAATTCTTGATAGACGAAATTAAGTGCTAAATAAACTCCAGATCCATTAAGTTACTGATATTATTCATTAATTTAGAAGTATAGGCCTGAGCCGAGCTAAGAGTTTGTTTGTGTGTGTATGGGTCAGCCTCGGAGGAAGACCATAGTGACAGCTCGTGTTTCGCCTGTATCCTGCTAAGCCATGGTGAGGAGGGCATGATCTACGGAACAGACGGAGCCATGCCCATCAAGTCCATGACCTCATTGTTCAGGGGGGACATGTGCAAAAGCTTAGTCGGAAAGCCAAAACTCTTCTTCATCCAGGTACGAAGTTCTGAAGACTTTCATTTATAAATGACAGTGTGATATAAAACAAAATGTTGTACAGTTGTTAATTAACTTGTAGATTTGTGTTGAGTTCACCACTTTTGAGTGAGTTGTTTTTATTGAGAAGACAGATTAAAATGGCTTTCAGTTGCTCCCCACGGAGAGATGATAGCTATTGTGTCAAATTTTGCCCATCTCAGTTTTTAAAAAAAGTTAATTTTGAATTGCTTCACCAGGTCATCGTTGAGAAAGCTACTCAGGATCACAATGAAATGTCATTTCATTTACTTCACCAGGCTTGCCGGGGTTCCGAATTTGATGATGGTATACAGACAGATTCGGGTCCGCCAAATGATACCCTGGAGACAGATGCTAATCCAAGACATAAGATCCCTGTAGAGGCAGATTTCCTCTTTGCCTACTCCACTGTGCCAGGTAAACCAAGTTTTGTTTTAGAGTATATATTGTTATTGCCAAATCAACTAATGCTTGAAGTGGAAGTGTCCTGGGTATCTGTCACATACCTGTGCTGGATCTATCGGTAAGCACTTGGGAGCCTCATTTCAGTGACTCATGTTGATTTTCCAGGGTATTACTCATGGAGGAACCCTGGACGCGGCTCCTGGTTTGTCCAGGCGCTCTGCAACGTCCTCAACGAGTTCGGCAAACAGCTGGAGATAATGCAGATCCTGACACGGGTCAACTACATGGTGGCCACCAGCTTTGAGTCCTGGTCTGAAGACCCACGCTTCAGTGAGAAGAAGCAGATTCCCTGTGTAGTCTCTATGCTGACGAAAGAACTGTATTTCAACTGACCGCCAGACTAACTGACTGTACTGTATGACAACACAGACTGACTGACTGACTGATTGACCAACTGACTGTTTCAGATGCCGACTATGCGGTCAAAGCATTCAGGGATGATTCAGGCCCAGCAGGACACTGCACATTTGGAGCACATATGCCATTTTGTATGTGTAGTTGGGTCCGAAAACAAGCACTCCGTGAGAGAAAAATATATATATATTTACAGTGGCACTCCACGTTCATGTGCTGATGGTGAAACTTCTTCCTCTTCTTCAGGTTATTCTTCGGAATAATGGCGTCACATTTAATCTGATCTTTTTTTGACAGGCATGTGAAATATCTATGTTATTCCACCAGCCCAGAAAATTTACTGCCAGTTTTTGTGGGTTTGGGGGAATCATATCTGAATGTGTCTCTCCATTTTCCAGCATTTGTAATAGATGTTGAAGGGAACTTTATAGAGTGGACAGGAGTCTTCAGGCTAAATGTGGCTTTTGCATTTATTACATGAAATGGGTTTTATATAACTGAAATAATTTATGATTTAGTGTTCTGAGAGAAGTAGATGGTAAAACTGTCTAATGCAGTCTGATGCATTTGTACAGTGTACAATACTGTCACCATTACACAGTAAAATTGAATTGGAAACCAGGTGACAGTTGAATGTTTTAAAAGCCTTTAGAAAGTCTATAGATATTCCCACTAGGAAAGTGAAGAGAGTGAAACAAACATCTTTGATTGCCAGAGAGATAGTGGACCTGCCTTAATTACAAACCCTGTCTGATTGAATTGTTAGAGGGAGGCGGAAAAAGCATCTGGAAAATGGATCAGATCATTTTCAGCTATCTGTGTTTTAATGTTTTAAGCTGTTAATTGTAAAAGAAAGAGACAACAGGAAAGACAACACTCCTCTGAGCAAAAACATGCAACAATGCTTTTGCCAAAGGCTCAGTGTCTCAGCCTTCCTAGCAAGTTTAAGTTGGTAGCAGCATGTTGGCATCCTCAGGTTCTTTAATGTCCCATGAAGTGGGTTAATGTCATGTTAAAGAATGTCATATACGTATGGCTAGGAAGGTGTGATCTTTTGCTGTGTAGTGATTAGTTCTATGAGATTTTGAGTCAAGTGCATAGTATATAGTCCAAGGATTATTTGCATTTTCCCAGTTTACTCAGCCTGATGTTAAAAACTTCACTTGCTTGGTGTTTAACCCTGGGTAAGTGAAGTTTGTGTATTTGCATATAATCAAAATTACAGTACGCACTTGTCTAATTAGTCAGGGTCCAAAAATTCAGTTTATGAATTTCCCTTTTTTTGGTAAGACATTCGTCTTTAATAACTTGAATGGATATAAGGATACATGCATAAGATTTCTATACTAGAAAGAGAACTTAAGAATGTCAAAACCTGTGTCATACATTTGGGAAATATCATAGTGTAAAGCTGGACTAGGGCCCAAAGCACAAATGCCACATTTCACTGTATATTACTGTTGTACATTGTCATATCATACACTACACTCTGGTAAGAGGTACCCAGCGAAGTCTTTTTTTTAATTTTTTTTTTATTGATCTTTGATTTAGATAAATTTAGTTATTTTTAAGCACTTAGTGCACCTTGTCAAGTTTTCAAACAATATTGCATAATTTAGTAAATTAATCAATATCATTGAGTTATATGATAACATATTTAATATAATAGACATTTGCTGATGGTCATTACAACTTACACAAAGTTTGTTTCTGCAAATATGCTGTGTTATTGTGCCAAAGTCTGTCAATCACAGAGGCAGCTATAACTGGTGGTGACAAGTCTGAACATACACAATCCACACTCTCATTGTTGCTGCAATGTTTTTACATTATTCACATGATAGCATGTGTCACTAACTTTGGGGAAAACGTCAACAATAGCTTTAATTATATTTTCCCCTTTTCACTCCTTGTATTATTTTTTTTTTATCAGTTGTTTTTTTGTGACTCTTTTACATCATAATTCTAGTTGCCAGAAGTGTGTTCAATACTGGCTAAAGTTAGAGACATGTCCCATTCTACACCCAGTGCACCTGTCCAATATAGCCACAACTCGACACATGGATCTCTGATCAGTGATGTGGTGCCCAGCCTGTGCTGAAAGGAGTGTTTGCTCCACTTGTTTTGGATTGGAATTGAAGGAGGGAAAAATACTTTTAAGGGTAAAATTTTAAATGCTTTCCAGTGTTAAATGCTGTTGTCCTCAGGAATATATTTGAAAAGATTTGGAAAAATGAATGAATTACATTATAAGTATAATCTGGCCCAATTTTCTTTTTAATTTGGGGCAATACCTTGTTTAAATAACTTCAAAACAGAGGAATGCTCATGTGAACATTTTATTGTATTAAACATAAAGAATTTATTCTGTAATGAGTTGTGTTATTTTTCTTGCCCATCTGTAAACACAGACCACATTGACCACATTTCTTTTTGTTTTTAACACAAAGAAGATGTTTGTAGCCTGGCAATGAATACACTGAATATTACATTAAAAAAAACACAAAATGTAACAGTTTAGACTTTTTTGAAATACAGTATGTCCCTATAAAAAGTTATACTCACTGTTAACTTTAATTTTCAGCAATCCATAGTAATAGTAGACTAACATCTTTAGCCTTCTGTTAACACATAAAGGATAAGGCTGTCATCATTCTTTATTCTTCTCATTGTCAACCAATATCACAAAAAAACAAAATCAACAATGAATTGCTGTTGTAAATACTCACTCAAGCGCCAAATGTGCATTAATCCACAGCTGGAAATAGTCTCCAACAAAGTCACTATTTACTACTGTTTGAGTAACATCTGATAAAAAACTACAGTGCCCAGATGTTTTTTTTAAATTACTTAATTGTTTTTACAGTAAAATGGAACTGGATTTGTTGACAATTGGAAAAATATGTAATATCACCAGCATTATTTTAAAGTTCAATTTGCTAACTAATAGTAGACAAATCCAAACATACTGATTGAGTGTTCAAAAGCAGATCCATCTAACCAAATTATTTATTAATATTTATTAATTAAATTCTCCCTTTGCCAATTCAACTTCTGTCTTTTGCAATTCTGCAATTCCATGACTAATCATAGCATTACAAATAAACCCTTTGCTGCAGTATGAAGAACAGCTCTAACATCACATTAACTTAGCACATTAGCATGAATGGCTGAAAAAGAACAACATGATCTGTGAGTCTAAAAAAGGATTCCTTCTGGTAAATTTAGACTAGCCTGACACGCACAGTTCCCGGAGGTGATGCAATGTCACAATTTAAGAATGTCAGATCAGGCAGCTGATGCGCATAGCCCACAGTGCAACATATTTCTGCCCCAGAGGCATTCCTGCCCCACCTCAGAGAACAGGAGCTGATCGGGAGGCATCACATATCTTAATGGACTTCCAGTTTGTGCCTTCATTGTCATGACCAGGACATAATGCTTGATGTAGAGTGTCAGTGAAGGTCCCAGTGCAGAAGCAATGGAGCGGGGTCATGGTATCAGCTCCTAGAAAGCACACCAAACCCCCAGGAAAGCTGCAGTATACCCCGATGCGAGTGAACTGTTTTCCTGCCAGCAGAGGCAGCTCATGCTAGACACCACCATGCCAGGCTGTGTAGTCTCCATTAAAGTATTCCACACACCAAGACTCTTTGCCTCGGCCCAGCCAGGAGTCCTCCTCGCGGCCCTTGCGCGGGATGCTTGGGTAGGTGAGCCCTAGCTCCCAGTAGGTCTTCCCACTCACATCTACCTCCCAGTACTGGCGGCCCTCGCTGAAGCCTTCCCGGCTGACTACATTTAGGGTGGTGTCAAAGCGGGAGGGAGTCTCTGGGACATCCTGCCAGGTGTCTGTGTAGGTGGCTGAGTCGCCTTTGGGAGAGATGATCAGCTTGGGGTGAGCAGTGTCACCGTCAAGGACAACATCTGCAGCATCTGTGTAACAGATGTCAAAATTTTGTCTTATGCAAAAGATTTTGCAGTTGTCATGTTCTCCACTCAAGTTCACAAGCAAGACAAACACTTGACACAAACGGCATGTACTTATTGACAGATGCAAACTTTGACATAGAGAAGAGCAAGACTTCTTCACATGTCATTAATCTACCTGTCTTTTTGGGTGAACTCTCAGGTCTGAAAGAGTTTCTTGGTGACAGGGACCTGGGATCGGATGAAAAGCAGCAAGTTGATGGTGAAACTCAGTAGTTGTTCATTCTTGAACTCATCCATCTGAATCAGGTCAGGGTCAGTTCGCTTCAGAGTATCAGATATTCTAATTTCAGACAAAACAATTAATACCTCTTGCACAGCTCAAGGTGCTTGTAAATTAAATGTTGTAGCAAGCTGTTATTTCCTGACGTGAACAAACCTTTTTTCTGTTTCAGCATTCTGTAGAAGATGTAAAAAGAATAAATAATTACTGATCTAAAAACACTGACAAAACAGCTTGAGACAATACAATCGATTGATTAACTGAAATCAGAACTTTAAATTTGTCCTTGTGTTTACCTGAATGTCAATTTCTTGTGTTTTCACATTGGCACCGATGTTGAACATTTCCTGGTCTAGTTCCTGAGTGAGGTGGTAGCAGTCCTCTATCCTGTCCTCCAACAACTTCTCCATGGCCTCGTACTCAGTGTCCAGCTGGGTCAGTGTAATCCGAAGATCCTCATCCAGGACCCGCTTCATGTCTTCATATTTTTTCCTGATTTTCTCCTTCACTGCGTTGTTTTTTTTTCTGAGGTGAGAGGGCCATGGGAATGCATTCTTAATAGCATACTGCAGTATATGAGCAGCAAACTCTGATATGACCACCTCTGAACATAGTAGGGCTACAATTAATGACAATAAATGTATTTTTATTAGCAGTTTATCTACCAATTATTTTTGTGTAATCGATCAATTTTTTCATCTAAGAATGTTAGAAATAATGAAAATGGCCTTTACAGTTTCCTTAAACCTAAATTGATAGCTTCAAACTGCTTGTTTTGCTTTAGTTCAAAACCCCCAAATCAATTTATGATGCCATTTGATGAATAAAAAACAGCAAATCCTCGCAATTAATCAATTATGGTTTGCAATTTAAAAAATGTTTGGATATTTTTGCTTGACAAATAATAATTTCCGATTCATTTTCTGCCAAAAAACTAATTGGTTAACTGACTTATCATTTCAGCTCTAGATCACAGTATAGTTGGGGCCCTCATCTATAAAAACGAGTTTTCATACAGCACAGTGTCTACAGAGTGCAATAAACAAAAATAAGCCAGTTTTATGTGGGGAAAGTGCTTTGTTGATGGAAAGCTAGGAGGACCACAAAAAAGAAACAGTCAGGATAACAGAGATGTTAAAAATTGCATCTCAGAATTTATTTAACCTTAAGGTGACTTTGCCACAGCAGCACAAGGACATGCTGTATGTAACATCAAATCAAACAATAGTTTATTTAATACATCAATATTCAGACTCTTCCCACCAACCTTTATCAAATGTGATGCATTTTTAGAAATCACAAAATGAAAAAGTCCACTATGTAAGATTTTGCAGGTGTTGCAATTTGTACTGTATTGTATTTCTACTCACAACAGAACACTCGTAAACAATATAATAGACTTACTGTTATCTCCACCTGCAAAGCTGCCAGCTTCTTCATCCTGTAGGCCATGCCATCTCTTTGTCTCTGCAGGTGCTGCTGATGTTTCAGCAGCATTTCCTTTGAAAAACATGAAGAAAATCAAAAGATCAAGAACTTCAGGTAAAAGGAACAAAGGCTCAGGGTGGTTGATCAATGGTGACATTGGCTTTTCTTCCCAAAGAGAAACCATAGTGGAAGTGCTTACTTCATGTGTGGCCTTCCCTCCTACGTTACTATTCATTTTCTTTATAGTAATGCAGACAAAACTTCACTGACCGGTGGCAACACCACGACCACAAGGGTTTTTTATAGACCTGTCGCAGATGTGAAGGTTTTATGTGGGAGGGGGGAGCACAGGGTGGCCTTGTGATATATGTCCTGGTGCACTTGCAAGCATGTGCTTGCATTGTTTTATTAAGGAGAGGGCATGAATCAAAACTTTGAAGACAAGAGGAGGGAAACAATGTTTCCAGTGGAGCAGGACAAACACATTGTTAGACTTGAGGAATAGTTATTCCATGTATAAATAAACATAAACAAGAAGCCCATAAGAGCGTGTGTGTGTGTGTGTGTGTGTGTGTGTGTGTGTGTGTGTGTGTGTGTTCAATCAGTGTTAAAGTGCAACTTCACCCTGAGAGAGTTAAATTAGTCTCAGCTGATGCCTCTTTTAAATGCTTACCATAGCATGCCTACTAATATGGCATTTTACATGCATAGCACAAATGGCCCATGCATATGAACACAAACAGGAAAGGTCAAAAGCAGGCATGGCACAGCAGTGCCACAAGGCTCCATCTGAGCACAACATCGACTGATCGCTCAGACTGACATATGCAAGACAATTTCAAAACAGCCACTTTAGAGAGACACAATATGCTTGTCATCTTAGATTATGCGATGTATACGACTGTGACTCAGCTGAAAAATATAGTACATAAGTATAGTATATAGTAAAAATCAGTACATAATTTAATCGTCTGACGTTAACCTCCAAAAATATCAATCAGGAACATTGCGTCTCTTTTAACTAGCCTGCACCTACTAATCCCCCTACTACTTCTAATGAAGCATAGGTCTAACTTCTGAATATTGGCTTGCTATCAACATATTGGTACCGCTTAACTTTAATCGTCCCTATTTAGCATGTATGAGCACTTATGTAACTTATTTAATCATCAATCTTTTCTTTTGTCTTGTCACAAATCTCTTTCCCACAGACATTTCACTGTATATAATTATGCAGCTACAACACAGCAGGTAGACCTTAAAAGCCATTGAAGCAAGAACCAGAAACTCCAGTTTTCCAGTATGAAAATCTTGTTTCTGTTTGTCAGGTGCAGAAAATCATCCAGCTTCCTTATGAAGCAACACTTATTGTAAGAGAGTGAGAAGAGCAGACTCTGAACAGGTGCTCCGCAGGTAAGAACATCGTGGTGTGCATTTAGTGAGTCATAGTGTTAGAATTATTTGTTTTTCCTATTGTATTGCTTTGTGATGTGATACAAAATAATAATATGTGTCCACTTGCAAACACGTTTGGTTCTGTCTTTGAGTGTTAAAGTGCATGGTATGAAGAGGATGATGAATTGCAATTACAGCTTTAAAATGTATTATTTTCAAATGTATGGGTAACAAAATAAAAAAAAATTCCCATTGAACACAATGTATTTATTTTTAAACACACTACACACTGGCAGGGAGATGGATTTCAAAACTGCACTTCTGTCCTGTCTTATACACCTTTACCTTAACGTGGCTTCTGTTTTGTGAATGGAGCTCTATTTCATGCTCTGCTTTCACAAAGGCGTGAGGCTATTTTTAAACCCTACATTGTATAGTTTCTTTTAATGCTGTTTTGAGGTGACAAAGACAAAGATACATTCCTGTGTTATTTCTGTTTAGGTGTTGTGTCACAATGTATAAGAACCAGAAGAACAACACAGGTAGCGTATCACATCTGGAAATCTGCTTTATGGTTTGATTTATGTGTTTGTAGTTACTTACTGGCATTTTGGGTGCTGCTTACAGAAAATCTGTTTTACAGCTGATCTTGTCAAATCACAATAGATTTATTTGACAAGAAAATGTGGAATGTACCAATGTTTACACACTCTTCAATAGTTTGGGGGACTTTTAGTCACTTAGTTGATGTTTTTTTAAACTGCTTTTGTAATGAATATTATTACGAATAGTTATTTTCCGTTCTTCATACTGTTTCTTGTGCATTCTCCTCTATAAATCCTTTGCTGTTTTTTTCCAGATAGCACCTACAGGAAAATAAAGTTGAAGATTTCTGTAAACAAAGATGAGATTTAAGCAAATTGATCACAACAACAATAGGCTTTTGTTTTCCCCTCAGGGGGAAATGCAGTGTTTTACAAACCAGTTGCAGTTACGACGGAAATAAGATCTGGATATCTGTTCAAGTCTCCTCCCCAAAGAATGTTGAAGACGGAGGTGAGAATTGGCAGAATGGATGCAATTAATTGCAGCTCTTTATGTGTTGTTGTTTTAAATTACATTTCCTTATTTATTTTGTCATGTTTCTCCTGCAGAAGGCATGGAAGAAGCGGTATTTTGTGCTGTACAAAGTCAGTGAACAAGAACACCAGCTGACGTACTTCAGGAGTCTAGAAGAAAGGGACAAGCCACTTGGAGGGATAGACTTATCGCAGTATGTTCTCACAAAGCACATTCAATGCTAATTCATTCATAAATAAGTCATTTAATGTATTTTGAGTGCAGATCCCCTGTAGCATCTGTTTCATTTGTGTCCCTCTGTCAGAATCTCACTGTTGTATGTGAGCCCTCAAAACCACCAGAGATGGGACTGGGTCAAGAAGAGCTTCAAGTGCTCCCCATCCTGTGTGCTCTACATCAAGGCAGCTAACCGGGACTACTTCCTCATTGGGGAGAACAGGTCAGTCATCTGACCTGTTCTTTACAGGCGATATGCTTTATAGCTTATTTACCAACGCCTATGCATATTACTACACTGTACTGTAAAAACTCCTGACCTGCCACACTCAAGATAGAATGTCTTTTTAAAAAGACATCTACAACAACAAATAAGTAGATACATTTAGGGATATGTGAGAATGAAGAATGTCAAAAACCTTATCTAATATTTTTATTAAAAGCCTGTTATTAATTTTAATCACAGTTTTTCAAAGTATTTTAAAAATAAAGTTCAGTCGCTCACCATTTTGTTCTAACCAAATCTAATTTATTTGTATTGAGTAGAAATGCTGCCATTTAAATCAGTATACATTTTTCAAATGAGTTTGGTTTTAGATTGTTAAATGGCAATGTGCAGATGACTGAAAAGGGAAAGTTGGTGATGGTGTAACTAGGACTCAGGTCACACATCTGGGTTGGCCAATCCTCCTCTCAAGGCCCTCGATGACACTTTCACAGCGCCTCATAACCCCCCCCCCCCCGCCCATTACAGGTCTACTATTTTGGGAGTTCTAACAATCAAAAAGAAATAATGATGTTGCTTTACTATTTAGTGGCTCCATCAGCTGATAATGGCTTTGCCTTCCACTCTGCTCACACCAAATTGTTGATTTTGGAATTGAAGTTTGGAGTTATATGCCCTTCTTGCTTTTAGTGAAGAAGTGGACGGCTGGTTCTCTGACCTGTTTGAAGCCCTGAAAAACCGGCCACATAGATGTATGAGTTCAGAGGTACTTTGAGATTTTAGTTCTTTGTCATGTTTTGTAACAGCTTATTGAAACCAAGCTTATCTTACTACACTGCACTTTTTGTATCTATCATGTTAGTTTACTAGCTATGTCACTGTCACTCACTATATATATATATATATATATATTTTATATGTATCTTTTTTTTTCTTTTTTTCTGCTAAAGGAAATGCAATATGAGCAACCAACAATTGAGGTAAATATTATAATTAAGTCCATTTCTCATCTATTTTGACCACAAACATTGAAGGAATAGATCAACATTTAAAGTACAATTTATATGTAGCTGGAGCCAACAGTCAGCTAGCATTAAGACTGGAAATAGCTAGCCTGGCTGTGCCCAAAGGTAACTAAATCCACCCATCAGCACCTCGAAAGTTCACTAATACAACATTATATCTTGTTTGTTTAATCCGTACAAAAACTGACGTGTTAAAACGACAAGTGGTTATGTGGTTATGTGCTGAACTATTTCATGGCTGGCAGCAGTTGCCATTAGGGGTGGGAATCACCAGAGGCCTCACGATACGATATCATCATGATACTTATGTCACGATACGATATTATTGTGATTTTAAAGATATTGCAATATTCTGCGATTATATTGCAATTCATCACCCTTTTCCCAACTTCAAATTTTTTCCCAGTTTCAAAGTATGTCCCCAAAAGGAAACTTTGTCAACACCTGTTTTATCTAAAAAGATAAATTTCTCTGTTTGTTCATCTCACTTCAATTTCATTGCTGCAAAATGGGATTGTCAAGCAGACAAACTGACCAACACATATATAATAAAAGATCAATACTTGGTGCTTGTGTATCGATCCAGTATTGCCACGGAAAATATCGCGATACCATGCTGTATCGATTTTCTTCAGTTTTTTAGTTTACCAGGCAACCAGTGGACACTCCAATAAGTCGGCTCCTGGCTAAGAAATACTTCAACACATAACTTCCTGTAAAACAGCAAACAATGGAAAACTGAGATAGTAAACGTGCTGGAAGGCAGATTTTGACTTTGACTAGGGCCAGGCTAGGTGTGTCCCCCTTTCCAGACTTTGCTAAGTTAAGCTAACAGACTGCTGGCTCCAGATACATATTTACTATACTATAAAGAGTGGTATCAATCTTCTCTTCTAACTCTTGGAAAGAAAGAAAATAGACATATTTTACAAAATGTTGAACTATTCCTTTAATTCTCCATCATGTTTTTTGTGTTACTCGTCACCCGGCTCCAATGAATGCCAACACGTTTTATCAACCAATAATTTGCTTTTTACTTCTTTTATTTCTGAATATTTACTTCATTAATTTATTTTTTTGCCATCAACCTCTGCCTCCTTTTTCACAACACTTGCTCAGTCTCAATTTTATCAGTGTCCCTTGCGAACGCAACAAGCAACCACCGTACAGTTACATTAGTCATCCATGAAACATGCTTATCAATCATCTATTTGACTTTTGAAAATATACTTCTCTTCCTGTTTACCAGGTTATTTCAAATCCCCTTATGAAGAATAGGAATTCTGATTCTTCTGAAAAGGTTGGTCCGTAATTTTGCAACTACAGCTCTGCATGAAACTTTCGAGCCTCTTGTCTATTCGATACTTACTCAGAATCACCGAGACTGACGACATCAATGAATCACCACATTCCTTTGTGTGACTCTATTTGATGTGTTGGTTTGTTTTTGCGTGGGGAAAGACATGTGAATTCATGTATCTTCACTATTTATCTGTATATAAAATGTCAACACCACCTCTACATGTATCCATCGTTTTAGAGACATCCATGGTGCTCTAGCTCATGTTATTGTTATATGCAAAACATGTTATTTTAGGTATATTCGGCAGTTCAGTGTCAGGAATAAAGAATGACTCACAAAATGTTAGAATGATTAACTCTCATTAAATATCAATCCAGATAAATTTAAGGCAGCTTGATGTCAGTTTTGTTATTCAGGTAAAATAAAATAAAAATTCAGTGAAATGCCCCCATAGATCTCAAATTCAGTTCTTTCAATGGGATTGTCTTATTCATCTATGAAGAAAACTTTCTGCTGTCAGAATAATGTAAAAAATAATCTACTCACGTGAATATTGTACACATATATGTGTTTTCTTTTTTAGGCAGAGTTAAAATTCCGGTCCCTGTCTGATCCGTCCTCAAATGCTTTGGATAACGACACTGTAAAACCAAAGGTGCAGTAATTAGTAAACACAAATCTTATTCAAATGATGTTAGTTTGGGTGATGGAGAATTTGAGGTGACTCTTGGTTGCACACAGTATGTCATATTGCTTTCCGATTGGTCGGCAGAGTGAAGATCATGCCAAAAGACGTGCATCGGAACCTGTGAATCCAATCTATGACTATCCAAGAGACTACTTAAGACAATCACAAAGGGAAACCCTTCACAAAAAAACGGCCTCAGTGTGAGTGTTAATTATTGTATATGTAACAGTGTGTTGTTCTGATAGCCTACATTTCATTATTTCCAGTTATAATTTGCCCAAAATCAAAAATTCATCCTCACTAGTTTTACTTTGTTCAAATAACATACGCATATTATTTTTTTGCTTGTTATTTGTAGATATGAATCGATGATGGGAGTTAGACAAAATGCACAAGTGGCTGAGGAAGTGTAAGTTTGATTTACAGAGTGACAGATCACTGACAAAGATGTTTCTTAGTGATGATAAATAATCGCTGATTATTGTTGAAAGCTGTTAATTGTGCCAAATGCTTCTAGGAACCTTGAAGTTGAGGAGGTTACAACGGGCACCCTGATGAGGCATGTAACTGAAGTCTTTGACAGGTTCAAGACACTGATTTCGCCACTACCCCCATTCAGTGAGGAGACAGACACTGAGGACAGGTAGATCTCAGATTGATTGCAAGGTTGTTGTTTTTTCTTTGTGGGCTGTGTGTGTATTTTTGACTTTTCACTTTGTCTTCAGTGTCAGTGCCCTATGCTCTTTGTGTAACATGTTTTGCCAGTGCCCTAGATACCAAAATAGCTCTCTCATCAGTGGTAACCGTGGCCTCATTGGCTCAAACACCTAGACTGACAACAAGGAGGGCATTATCTGTAAAGCACAGAACTGTCAACACCTCAGAGCCTGTTTGGCAACGTATGTGCTTAACAAGATGAAACATATTTTTTTATCTTGTACAAGAGGAAGAAGATGGTACTGATGATCATCTTTGTTATGTTTACAGAACTGAGCCATAAGAGTGTATGTGGTGATAGACCTTGTATAAGCTGAACTTACAGGTCAGATGTAACTGATCCTCTACATGTTAGCTGTACTTTGTTTATTATTCTTAGATCCCTAATAAGATACATTGCATGTTGCAGTCACAGTGAAATAATGTACCTTTTTGATAACACAGAAGCCACTTTGGCTACAAGTGACAATTATGGGATAATTGTAAATGCTAGAAGTAAGGAAGAGTTATAAAGTTACCAACTCAGTGATGAACATTATAAAACCATGTCTATCTTTAGCTAACATTAGTCACCATAAGCCACTGGTTATACCAGACCAAGTAATGCTGTAGCTGGAAAACGCCTGCACAGCGACTTTAGAAAGGGTGTGTTTTATTTATTAAGAAACACAACCTTTCTAAAGTAATAAGAAATTCGTATGAATCATCTTTTCATCTGGAAGGGGAATAATGTCCTATTTCCTCAAACCGTTGTGTCACTTTAAGGCAGTAGCATGTAAAACAACACACTGCACGTCTGAGTAACTACTTCACTGTGTGAATCTGACTTTGTCAGATGGCAGGTTTTAGCCAATCAGATGTAACTTCCTTGTTTACCAAGCCCCCCTGTGTTAATCAGCAATAACATCCACATTGTGACTCTTCCAGCTGTTTCATGCCATCATTTCCTGTATGAAAATACTCTTTCCTGCTGTTCCATTTGCTAAAGTACAAAACTGTGTGATAATTCTGCATTTCACACTGATTGCTGGCCACCTGCTGTGCTGCCACACTGAAGAACACTTTTCCTGCTACATTTGGCATATGGGTCAAACGATTCCTTTGTAAAGGGCCTCGTAATTAGAATTCCTGTTGCGCCTCTACAGTGATTTGAGAATGATTTGCTTCTACCATGCTGCTTTTATAAACTATTTTTGAATAAATCTCAAGACATCTGGTCCCCTTTTTGTATAACAGAGAAACCTTGTTTGGTTTTTTGGAGTGTACAATGCTCTTTGACCCTCTGTCAACCGTTTTTTCCTTTCTTTCATTGTCATTATATTCTGCCAAAAAACTGGACTTCTGTCCATTAAAGGCTTCTTTTTTTTAAGATAATTTTTTGGGCATTTTCAGCCTTTATTTTTGACAGGACAGCTGAAGAAATGAAAGGGGAGATAGAGGGGGAATGACATGCAGCAAAGGGCCACAGGTTGGAGTCAAACCCAGGCCCACTGCAATCAAGGAGTGAATCTCTATATAAGCGCACCTGCTCTACCAACTGAGCTATCCAGGAGCCCCATTAAAGGTTTTTAATACAGCGCCAAAATCTGTTGTTATACTATCTGGCTGTGAGTTAGGGCATATTCAGATGCCGTTCTATAGTCAACACAAAGCACTACCATTCCTGCTTCATGAAGTGTTATGGTTTATTTTCACTGTCTTTCCAAGATGTCTCATGGACTTTTGTTAGATGCCAACTAAGAATACATCAGCGACTGAATGTAAATGAGACATGTACCAAGATCTGATGATATAATCCCTCATGCCGTTACTTGCTTTTGCAGGGAAGAAAAACGTCTGACGTCAGATTTCAGCAGCAGCTCCAGTGACAATGGGGCCAACTCTCCTGTAGAGATGCTGGAGATACCAGATGTGCACACACTGAAAAGACAAAGCTCGACTGAAAGGTGAGATTGACCCTGAATCTAAAAACGTAACTACCAAGTGGGCACTATGACCTCTCTTGTAATAATAATATACATTACAAATAGGGACATTTTATGTAGGGTGTGATGATCAACTGAAGCAGAAGGTTATCACGAGTATTCATTCAACATTTGCTTTACTTGTAATAGTACAAGGACTCGTTTGAAACTGTGGCACTGTCTGCGAGACTGTTTAGACCTGGCATTCATCTTTGGTATTCAGATCACAAGTAGACAGCTCTAAGTACGTCTGTTCAGATCTGGCATTAGCATGTGTCTCCAAATGTGTCTAGAGTGAGTACATTTTATAAACCTTCACGTTCATCGGCGTTGACTGCGGTTTACTTTTTGTTGCTTCCAACGTTAAATGATTGCCGGCGCACTGCCATGAGTTCATCAGGCAAATGTCTATACTCACACATTTTAATTGTAATATTTTGTGAGCTTACAGTAGAGTAGGTAGTCCTTCAATGCGGCCCTGGACACATACTAGTACACATGGCTATAAGAATGTGGTCATGTGCAACCCAGATGAAGTGGTCTGGGCAATCGGATCTCAATATCCTGGGTACATTTACACCTGGACGGAGCTGTCCACTTGTGATTGGATCTCTCAGGACGGATGTAAATGACCATGCCAAACAAAAAGTCATTGTCTTTGTCATGGTTACAGAGAACAAATAAAAGTAACTAGAGAGGAATGCTGGAACCTGCAATTTATATGTTGCTGGACTGGTTAGAGTGGTTTCTGCAAGCAGACACTTTTTTTTTTTTTTTTTTTTTTTAACCTTTATTTATTCAGGGAAGGTTCACTGAGAGGCAGCCTCTCTTTTGCAGGAACGCCCTGATCACATTCACACAGTTCCACATTCATACCTGGAAGCTGCCCAGTACAACCACAGTCTGATCTGCTGGCCACTGAGCAGCTCCACTGGAGCGGTTGGAGGTTAAGGGCCTTGCTCAAGGGCACCTCAGTGGTGGTGATGGGGGAGGGACAAGCGCTGTTCTTTCACTTTCCCCACCCAGATTTATCCTGTTAGTCTGGGGATTGAACCGACGACCTTCTGGTCACAAGCTCACATCTCTAACCTTTAGGCCACCACTGCCCCACTTGTATGATGATAGTTGAATAATAATAAACAGTGCTCAACATTAAACAAGCGACTTTGAAATGTGTTGTTCAAAGAAAATTAGATGTCCTTATCTATGCAGAAACTCATGCAACTATAATGGAGGAGGCAATAACAACCACAAGTTTCTGCTTCTATGTGCTTGTTGTTGTGAACTGGAAAGGCCAAATTTCAACAACCCGTTCATTGTCGTCAAATGCCGGTGCCAAAGTGAGGGACTCACATGCACTTAAATGCACTAGCATGCACTTGCAGCTGGACTGGCTACACACAGAGGGAGTGTGGCTTTATTTTCTGCTCAGGATGCCATTATTCCACTATATCTTTACATATCAAATATTTGTTTGCTGCTATAATAATGTTCTGAATATTGTGTACAGGAGCTTTAAATAAAGCTTTTGTTGTTTTTTCTTTTTCTTTCAAGCCTGAACACCATCACCCCAGAGGAGAGAGATATTAAGGTCCAGCAGGCAGATTTGAAAAAACACCTGACACTAACAGAAGTGGATGGGAAACCAAGGTAAGTTTGTCTATGAAACAGGACCCATTAACTAATTGTAGTATATAAAATAAAATTAAAGCCTCAAATATTGGACTGCTTTGATTGAGATATTTGTAAATGCTTAACAAATGTTCTACACAAATTTTATTTTTCTGTATGCATTGATAATAATGTAAACATTGAAACCACATATGTGTTTGCCACATTCCCTACTGTCTGATCCCACAATCCACAAATTGACAGTTTAAAAACAAAGTTAACATCAGGACATGCTGGCCGCGATGCTGCACGCCCTTATTTGCTCTTTCTGCAGTTGAGAAAAGTCAGACTCAATGCTCGGCTGCAGGAGCTGTCTATTCATTTGTAGTGGATGATTCAGAGCATTTAGCTGTGACTGAGATTTAGTAACTGCTTTGCAATTTGTTTGATTCTACAAAAATGGAGCCCAACACACAATGTCTACACAGGCTGTGTAGTAAAGGCAACATGTCAGCAGAGCAGATTGAGTCCTCTATCATTGTCTACAAGACGCATTCAGGCCCAGTATTGAGTGTAGGTCACCAACACACAATCACTGTAGTCACACATGTAAAACGGTAGAAAATAGATTTGAAGTGTGAACATCTGCTTCAGGTCATTATTAAACAGGTAAAGTGCAAGTGAAACGTGACCTGTGAAGACAGCTGGATTCATTAAATAGACGTGCATCTGTCCCATCAGACGTGTTTGAGAAGGACGAGTGAACAGCGCGGCTGAAACGCCTCCGGTGTAAACAAGCCGTAAGATGCAAGTCAAACCTGCAGTAGAACAGACAGTAATCTTCTGATTGCAAATACATGTGGGTTTAGCTTTTCAAAAGACGTTCAGTGGCTTCAGCCATTAAATGTAAGGTGTTGAGGATTATAGTGTTAGTATATGCTAGTTCCAATAGGAGGAAATAGGGGGTTAATATGTCTATTTGACCGTGATAGACAAATAAAATACAAATAATTAAAATCACAAATGTCACGAGAGCTACATAATTAATCTAAAAAACAGTGTGTGTGTGTGTGTGTGTGTGTGTGTGTGTGTGTGTGTGTGTGTGCGTGTGTCACAGTGTGTCTGGATGGACAGGCCAGCCACAGACAGCATGTCTGTTTCACAAAGGAGACCAAATTCTGGCAATTAATGACTTGCATGCCAGCAGCATGGAGGATTTCAACGTTTATCTCAGCAAATGTCTCAAGAATGAGGTACATTTATGAGCCAATGCCAAAACACTAACACATTGTCAGCGCCCAATGATATTTGCATGTATCGATGAATGTGTGACGAGTCAAGCTCATCTGAGGGGTACATTATTTCTCTTTTCAGGTGAAAGTGACCATCCTGCGTCTACCTGGATGCCAGCCTCTGCATTCATCAAACTGTCCTTGCAGTGACTGACTGCAAACTGACCATTAGAGATGAAACAGTTACTTTTCATGTTGGATTGTACCATGTATTGACCACTTTAGACAACCAACAGTATTTTGACAGGGCTGTGGGCAGTTCCTATTGATCTGTCACTCTACTAGTTTATTCAATTTAAATGTCTAGAAAAGCTTTAAGTGATGGTAAAAGTAAAAAAAAAAATTTCATGATTTTAATATCTCATCCACCATGACTCACATATTTACAAAAGATCAAATGCACTTGGTGTGTGAACAATGATTTACAGTTTTAACAGAGCGTGATTTATAATGAAATGTTATTGTGTATTGTATTTACTGCAAATAAGAGGTTTGTTCTCAAAAGCCATCCCTAGAAGGAAACAAAAGGCAGAGATTTTACTAAGACATATTTCCTCATACCGCCTGTATGATGCTAAAAAAAGGACAGTCTCATGCCACAAGCTCCTGGACCCAAAACAAATGTGCTCACAGGATAAAATTCAAATTCAGGCACTTAGTGCATAAAATGGTGCAAAATGCACACGGTTACTGTATATAGACTTCTGTAAAAATGCTATTTTTAATAATTAACTTTAATCCAAGATGACAGGAAGCAACGGTGTTCATCAACAGCCATCTCTCTCCCATTTCATATCTCAGCTGTCCTATCCATTAAAGGCAGAAATGATAAAAAAAAATAATTATAGCTTGGGAGGATGTTTTTTTTAAATTATGTCTGGTGACCAATGCCACTCCCGTACAACATCAAATGGAAATTATCTGCAAAACCCGTTCACTTGAAGTGCTACAAACCATTCTTTTATATTTAAAAATGCTAAATTATGTCCACAGTGAACAAGGACAAAGCTGGCCTCTAAAAACATTGTTAATATTCCCATGACATCGTATCAGTCTTTCCAAGCTTAATGTTTCAAGTTTTAATAGAGCTATTAAACAGATACGAGTTCTAACAAAGAAATTATTCAGGACATTTATTTCTTAAGGCCATTCTTCAACTGTGATGATCAAGCTGTGATGTATTATAAATACTCTCCATTACAAATAAATGCATTCTTTGCAAGTGTGCAACAAATACAGGTTGTACTGGGACATTGAATCTGTGTTTTATTTGTAAAATGATATGAATAAACTTTAAACGCTGCCTTTTTCTTGGACTAAGGAATGCAGAGTTTATGCAGCAAAAATACGCAATTCATTGGAATTGTTACTAAGCAACATAACTCAGTTACTACCAATTCCTTTACTTCCAAAAGCCATTAAATTGAGTTTTAAGCTTTAAAAGTTTTGATTATCTTCATGTTTACATTTCAGGAGTCCTGTTACATCTGAAGACATTCTGACAATATCATTTTAGACCAGTTTCATAAAACCTCTCGTAATCTTATTCTTTTTTCAAGGAATATCAGCTGATATATTATTTACTGAAGCATAAAGTCAGAGCTAAAGGGCATCTATTTAAAAAAGTTGGTGGGGATTCTGTATCCCTGTCAGCAGGGTAAAGGCTTGCAAGGGCAAGAACCTGAACTTCCTTGGATGGAAAAGAAATATAAAGATAAGGAATGTTCTTTGTCTCAATCAACAAACAAAAGACACTGACATTGTGTTAAAATTAAAATATGAAAATATGACTGGCCAGGCATGACAGGTAAGGATTTGTGGATTTTGTGCTTAAACACTATGTGCAGTTGTGTGTTTTCTCACCCTTTGGGCTGATTTTACGGATTTCCTCCACGTAGTCTTTGGCTCGGTAGTCAATGGGGTGAGTTACCTGCCTTGAGCAATGGTCTCATGTTTGGGGGATGATGCCGTGCCAAAAACCATCACATCTGGCACAGTCTGACAGTAACAGCGAATATTCTTTTGTTATTCATATGCAAAACTCAAAATCAGACACCAATAAGACATACTGTACCTAAAGAATGAAATAGAAAGACATTTCAACAAGCACCACAGTCAATCCAATTTCAGTTTGGCAAGAAGGGAAGAATATGATACGCCATTATTAGAAATGGCTCACTGGAAATGGCTCCCTGTGGGCAGAGATAGTAATACAGTGGTTATTACATCAGCCAAGTAAAGTGGGTGATAAACATGCAACACATATATGATTTGAAATAGGAAGAGAGGCAAGGGGTGTAATGAAATGCCTAGAGATGGTTTTATAAACCAATTATCAGGGCAACATTTTATTGTGAACACTGCTATGCCAAAAAATTAAGTGATGAAAATTTACAAGATTCAGTGTTCATAAATGTTACATTTTAAAATCAAATCATTAGTAAATTAAGATATTAATTATACATCACTGACTGCACACCCTGGGATATACTGTGGGAATCTACAGTACAACATTGAACCTTTTCAATGTACAGATTTTGCGGCAAACATTTTCCTCACTCTGGCCCCTGAGATTGAACACGCACAACTCAGGCAGATGGGATAAGTTGAAGTTCTACATGAAAGGTGAAATCACAGTGACTGTGAAAAGCCTGTTTTATCAGAAACTGAGATTCAGAAAGCTCCATCTCTGTAAAGCATGTCTCTGCTGTCTCAGAGATAAACTGCTGAAAGGTCTGACTGCAGCACACTGTTCAAGACAAGTTTGCATTTCCCCAACAGTGGCATTCCTCCAACACTATTCATTCCCGAAGAGGCACTAATGGGGAATGATTTTAGTGTACAGTAGCAGTGAAAATCCAAAATAATAAATAAAAATAATGCAAACTTAAAAACCACTGATTGTGCCAAGTTTGCTAATTATAATAAAACTCATCTTCAATCTCATGTATGTAAGTAGTATGAACAGGTTAATGTTGCAAAAAATGAAAAACAGGGGGGGGTTAAGAAAGTTTAAAACATTTATTTTTTGTTAAAATAGAACAAAATACAGATACTTATAAAATTGCACAATTTTAAAGCAGTAGTATATTGTTGACACTAACGGTGGAGGTGGGCACAGCAGGCAGTGAACACGTCCAATTAATTCAGTTCCATTGTATAATAATTTTTACTAAAAAAAAACAGTTTATCTGTGTTTTAAGCCCCCAACGTCTCCTTCCAGGCAGCGAGGCACTAGGATTAGGCAATGGTTAAGGTTAGGATTAGGTGCCTTGAAGTCAACGGTCGCAGCGCTGCCTAGGAAGGAGACGTTGGGGGCTTAAAACACCATTGAGCAAAAAACCAGGTCTAATTGTAGACAATGTGTGTACGACCTCAGATCATGTTTACACAAAATGGCTTTCAGAGTTGTTTTAATTCATACCTTTATAATAGATGTGAATGCACTTCATGTTCACCTACTTCATCACAACCCCTCACTCTGCATTGGAATACTAGTGTTATGAGCTCAGCAGTCTGAGGCAACTTCACTAAAAGTAAAACAATGAGTAATGTTTAAATATATTTGTTCCCCATGGTCATACAGTATTGAGAATCGATTGGTTTTGCTCTTATAACCAAGGAGCAATAGAGGCGATTTTGAGTCCAGCTGTGAACAAAGTTTATTACAGTGCAGCTTTAGCTTCCATGAGCCACTCATTGAAGCACTTCTCCATAGCCTTCCTGCTAGCCCAGCTGCCATTGTTGACTGTCGGGATGATCTTGAGGGGCTGAAGCCACTGGACGAAACGCTTCAACTCCAGAAAGCTGCTGTGTTCACTGTATGGGATTCCTGTCAAGTAAACAAAAGGGTTGCCATCATTGTGTACCCAAACGATGGCAATTCATATGTAGCCAAGCGGAGCACAGCTAATAAGCCCAAAGATAACCCATGTTTTGTTTCCTCACAGGGTTATTTTAAGTGAAGGTTATAATTATCTCTATTTTCTATTTATTAAGGAGACAAGTCCTGTAGGGAAAGAGGCAAGCAGTAGTTTAGAACTGAACCAGAGGACTTTTCCCTTTCAATCGGCTCATTTGCTTAGATTAGATAACCCTAACCCTCATCATAGAACTTCTAAATGTATGGCGGAGTCAGTCAGATAAGCAACGGGGCTAGGTGCTCAACAAAGAGACCCACAGACTCAGACTTTCCCCCTTTGAGAGCTCAAGGCACATTTCAGACAATTATATAAGACTATCAAATGTCTCATTTCTTTTGTTTTGAGGAGAGAATAAGAAGACATCTGGCACTGTCTCAGAAAGCTGATGCCTCTTGTTTAACCTACCTTCGCCCCTCCAGATTTGATGTGCTCCGCTGCTTTAAACAGATCTAGCTGAAACTGAACCTACTCAAGAACAAAGTCAATCCTCCCACATGCAGATAACAATATTAGGAGCAGTAATGGCTGGGAAGAGTAAGGAAGAGGAAAACAACACAAGTCGGTGAGAGAGATCACAAGCTGGCATCCGCCTGAGTGACACACACCTGCTGAGGAGGAAGAACTTATGTGTGAGTGTGCATGGCAAAAGCCTCTTGCTAGTGATTGTAGGCTACTGGCCAGATGGCTGATAAGTCCTAGCAGTGTGTCAAGATGAAAATTAAGATTATTCACCATTATAAGGATCTGTTGTGTGGTCAGGAAAAGAGCGAGGGTGCATTAACAACTTGAATATCTACTTTGCAGAAGACCTTCAAATATCATTAAATGGCATTAAGAGTCCTAATTTATACGAGATATATAAAGATTTACTCATGAAAAAACATCTGATTCATTAGAATGTTTTCAGGCCTTTTAGCGGAGTATTCATGGATTTCTCTGTTAATGCTGTATGTAAGTGTGTACTGTAGTGGAAGTTTTTCTTGTTAACAGCAGACGAGTAGATTAAAAACACAAGTAATGAAACTAATAAAGAGTTACTGAGAATGGAACCAAAGTTTGGTCTTGCAAATGCAGAGAAAACAGTTTCACAAGTATTCATGGCACATCTGAAAGGTCTTCTGACCACCTGAGCTAACCATACATCTATATAGTAAAAACTCACTTAAACCACCCCCCTCCAGGATATCCTTAGAAGCCTCAGAGCCTCAGAGGAAAAAACACCATAAAGAGTCACAATGCCTTTACAACCTTGCCCTGCTCCTGTCCTCTCTTTCAGCCTAAACGTCTGTTTATCTCAGAAGACAGAAGGAGCCACTATTCAAATGTTATGGTCCTTTTCCCCCTTATCTGCTAAAGGTAAACAGTAGGAACGCTGAGTTCCATAAAAAAGAAGGATATTCTCAACTAGGCCAGAGTTTATGATGCCAGTTGCTTCTTCCTTGGAGTCTCTAAGTCTATAACAAAATTAAAGAATATTAGGAAACTCCTGTAAAGTATATAAGAGAATCTTGTAAGATATAAAACAATAATGTTAAAATAAAATTTCCCACTACAGTACCATAGATAGAGATGTTGCCGGTGATTTGAGGCTGAATATCTTCTACTGATTCCACCTGCTGGCTGAAGGTCCAGCCTGTGGGCTTAAAGGCCACCAGTTGATCGTACCGTCCTGAGAAGCGTGCCAGGTAATCCTGCAGTTTCTGGAGACAAGATGAAAGTGAGAAGGAGACATGGAAGTGAGAATTTCATATTCATGCATGATCTCTGAAAATGTATTACATGCTGATGAACTGAAATGTGACAACATATTGCTGAACGCTGTTGCTACCAAGAACAGCTGCTAAACGTATACATAAAGCTCTCTTCCAAAAGGTGTAAAGATAACTTATGTTTGTGCAGCTGTTGTGCTCACGCTGGGAACCACCATCCTGCTTTGTGTTTTCGAATAGCTTAACTTCCAAACATGACTCCAAACAAACTCACACACATCACTCGTTTGCCAGCTGATAAACAAAACTAAATAGGTTATTTACAATGCAAACATTTAAATTCAAATGGTTTTATACAGTTTTTTATCAATCTATCAATTTATTTCAAGATGACTCTGTCCAAGTTCTAGTAGCTCAGGTCTTCTTGATAAAAAATGCTCAAACAGTCACTAATCAAAGGTCTCAATGCAAACCTAAACTGCACATATTTCCCCTAAGTCAGCCTTTCGGTGCCTAGTGATGCTTGAATTATACCAACTCAGGGACTTATCTGTGGTGATACAGATGGCAAATTTAAATGAGTTAGTCCTTTTGGGGAGATGTTGTGCTTGGCCATCATAATTAGCATTTCCTAATTATTTAAATTGCTGTTCTAGATACTAGCATATAACATAATAAGCAGAATAACAGATGTGTTTGCACATCCAAATAAACTGTCCATTTGACACGGGCCCTTGGTTAAACAAGAGAAACATTTACACAAAAGGTCTGCAGACCATTTGAGAAACAGTGTGTAACTAGTTCTATTCCCCTTCATCTTACTAAGTAGTGTATTATTACATTGAACTGTCAAACTTACCCAAATGCATGGCCTTATATGCAGTGAATACTGTAAATATAGATAGAGTCTGGGGGACATAAGTCTGATATGATATATTTGATAGTTGTTTTACTCTTATCACTGATGTACTTTGTTTCCTAAACATGCCCCTAAAATAGGATTAATTTCTATATCCCTGAGTCCCACTGTAATAACTCCTCTTTTCAGATCAGTTAATGGAAAATGAGACTGCTGCACCTACTTTGAAGGAGAGCTGCATCATGGGCAGCACATGGACCTGGGCTGCCTTCCAGTCGGTGGTTATACGTTGTCTGACTTGCTCCGACTCCAGACAGCACATGGTGTTGTATTTGTCTCGAGAGAGGCACACTTTAGACCCCAGAACCTCTGCCAGTGCTACAAATGAAGCAGAGCAAGGTCTATGTAAGAAGCAGGAATGTGGGCAATTCAGCCCTTAATTTTAAGACCTAGTATGTACTTGCAGTTAATAAGACCCCACTCCCCTCCCCCCCCAAATCAAAACACAATCTGGATATATTTCTGAGCACAGATACTCTCGTGGAATAACGGAGAACTAACTGGCTGAGTACAGTTGTACAGTCCATGTACTAATTCCATGCAAAGCTTGTTGAAGCATTACATAATGAATGCATGATGTTCACCTTCTGTGAGGACATTGGTTTTTCATCACTCCACCACACCAAAGTGGAACAGAGCATTGTTCATGCATCACTAGAGGACACAAGAGTGGCTCTTTTTTTCAAAACAGACAAATCCACAATTCTCCACACCACTCCCTTTCGGTACACGTAATCCCACATGCCCTTTCAGAGGGAGGAAAGGTCAGGTAGTGATCAAAAGCTACAGACAAAAATCCAATTGCCTTCCTTTTAGGTTTAGAAATATATTTTACTTTCTGTGCAATAGTTTGTGTCAAAGAAATATCACTGTTCCCAGAATTGAATGAATAAATTAACATATAATTAGTCATCAAAAAAATGTCACTTATCATCAACCTGTCTAATGCTCAAACTGTTTTCGAATCATGTCCAAGCTATATCAACCCCATACCTAAATCTCTTAGTATAATTAGTCACTTCAGCTAAGTGGGTGCCCACAGGAGTAGGTTCGACAACACCTACTTTTTTTCTAAGCAACAGGATGACCTAAGTTGTAAGTTATGTTTTCATTTCACTCCTCCTTGATTTGAGAAAATACTGTTCAACTTATAAAACTGTTTAAAAACTGCATAACTCTATGAAATCATTTGTTGTAAGACATCATGCCAGGTCTGCCACAACAAATTGTAGCCATGCAGATGCGGAAAGTATGATTTCCACTAAACACTCACCTAGAAAGACCTTCTCTTTTCCCACAGAGTAGGATCCACACACCACAAGTGTACGTGGGTTGAGCGTCACCAGTTCAAAGGCTGTGTTGGCTGCAAAGGTGATGACCTCTTGCTGTCTGGGGAAGGTATACTCAGGACTGCAGTAGCTATAGGGATACAAGAGCTTACATTGAAAATCTGAGTTTCCTCTGGGCTTCTGCATCACTTTTACTGAGTTTATTGCTTGAGAGGATTGAGGACATGAAGTGAAAACAAAGTTTTAACATTTTAGCTAATACTGATCCACATTGGCTGAGAAGAGTCTTATTTACAGTAACCACCCAAAAAAAGGTCACATATACAGTAACAACAGTCCTCTGTTTTGGCCATTTAGTAACCTCACTGCTACATACAATGAATATGAGAGGAGACAGGTACTAACGTGGTGTCTAGGTAGAGCGTCTGTACCCTGCAGCTGAGTAACTCAGGGTAGGTCTCCATTGACGGATCAGCTCTGAAGTCTCCAGTGTGGAGGACTCTCTGTCCATCAGGCAGGAAGAACAGCAGCATGGCAGCTCCTGGACAACTTAAAAAAAAAGACGCAGACAGGAGGTGAAGCTAGCTATATGAAAAGTGAAGGAAGTACTCAGTGTGTGTGATAAACAAAGATACGTGTCTTCTTAGAAGCTTTGACTGCCAAGAAAAGTGTGGTCAATAACGCAGGTATACAGTAGTGACTGGCCTTCACAATTGTTGGTACGAATAGGTTTGAATTCAAAATGGTGGAAACTATCAAAAAAAGCCAACTGAAGAAAATGCCCTGTCATGCAGAATTAGAGTTTTCCTAAAAAAAAAAAAAACATTAGTATTCCTAAGTGGAACAATCTAGCATTTGCCATTATCATCATAGTCACTGCCAGACTACATCAGACACTGTGACTCAATTACTGACTTTAAAAACAGACTTAAAACATATCTCATCAAGACTGACTTTTATTTTTATTTTTTATGAGATGATTATAATTTTAATGTCCTTTTTTTGCTTGTGAAGTGACCTTGGGTGTCATGAAAGTTGCTTTAAATAAAATGTATTATTATTATTATTATTATTATTATTATTATTATTTGGCTAGACTAGCATTAGTGTCAGACATTCAACTGGCTGATGTTGAGGTCAGGTCGATGACTTACTGGTTGGCATCCAGGAGGATGACCGTGACCCCCTCCACGGTGACCTGGGTGTTCATGGGGAGTATGTGGACATACTGCTCTGCTACCCTCAGTTTGCTCTTCACCAGGTTCCCTGTAATCTGACCAGGAGAGGCAGCTGTCAGTCAACATAAATCTCTATGGTTAACTTACATATAGTGATGCGGCAGCAGCCACTAAAGCTAGAAAAAAACTAGACTTTTCTATTTAAAAAAAAAAAAAACTGGTCAAGTAAACACAGTATAACTACTCTATAAATTTGTATATTATAAACAACTAAGTAAGACCCCCTACTCACCGATCAAACTTTTCTGGGCTGCGACCCACCTAGCATCCAAATTGAATTTATGTGACCTACCAAAAAAATAAAACCCCAATGGAGTCCCAATGTCTATGTCTGAGTCTGCCAATCTGTTTTTAGTTTTAATCCCAAGATAGCACACACTGTGATAAATCATGACCCATTTGACAGGAGAACTTATCTGGCCTCTTTCACCAAAACATTTTTATTCTGGATACAATCTATTGGGCTTTTTAATTAGCTTCAGAGGTATGTTCTTAAATATCCCAGTAAGATAAATAGAAAATGTGCAACGCATGAAATAAAATACTGAACAACATTATGTTTAATTTAAAAATGAAAGAGGTTCAAAGTATGAATTAAAAATTGTTTTGCTGTATACCTCAATTCAGTTTATTGCTTAATTCACACCCCATAATTGGATGCAATATTTGCAAAGTAACAACAAAGTGCTAACGCTATAAACAGAAAGAACAACTAAGGCCCCAGACAAACTCAATTTCCTGGATATGAAGTGTTTTTATCCAATACTGTGTCAAAAAAGGTCTTCAAATTTCAATCAACTCCAATATGGTCAGAGCCATTGGCAAATTGGTATTCATAGCTGCCAACTGGAAGCTAATTTTCCATTACCGAGGCAATGCAGTGCAGTGAGATAACAAATGGGTAAGGTATTCACTCCATGCATTCTGTGAAAGAGAGCAGTCAGGAGCTTTTTAATGAGATGCAAATAAATAAAATAAAGTTCTGTAGCACTTTCAAAGAATGAATCTGTTCCATAGTATTGGAACAGGACTAACAGGCCTTAGGAGGGCAAAAGACCTGTCATTTATTTTTGACACAAAACTGCAGACATATCTAAACTGGCACACTGTTCTTTCCCTGTATGAAATATAAAAATGTTGGTTTTGTGGGATGCAGTTTCAGTGATAGTCAAATGAAATCTGGGGTAAAAACCACCGTCCAACACTTTTTAATGTAAAAACAAAAATAAATTCCAAACAAATGCCATGGTCTCATGCAGAGAAGGTAATAAAAATAATATAGTAATGTAATTGACTCCTACTTCAAAATACAGTGGTGTAGATTAAAATATGGCTAATTGATGCACAACCCAACCAGTATAAACATCAGGCACTTAGCCACCAGATAAAATACACAGCATGAGCACCAATAAAATGAAATAATACCGGAAGTCAGTCATTCGTATTTTACAGTAACCAAAGCTTGACTTACTCTGTTACAGTAGATTGGAAATGTGGAGTTCTTGGTCAACCCTCCGTAGTGGTCTGAGTGGAAATGTGTGAGGAAGTAGGCAGTGATGCCCTGGATCTCTCCATACCCAAAAGCATCTATGACAAACTTTGTCCCTAAGTACAATAACATTTTACATATTTTTAGATTACAAAATAATTAACCTTCAAATGTATGCAGCAATATATGATATATGGTCACTCACTGACCTGGAATCTTCTTGTAGAAGGGACAACGTGGTAACTCTACTTCTCCCACCGCGTTCCTTCGGTTCCAGCTTCTTCCTCTCCATCCTCTGGTCCTACCTTTCCCTGCTTCTCCCTGGGCATCCACCACATTACTAGTATTTACAGTCCCTGTGCCCTGTGAGGCATCTGCATTTGTGTCAGGCTTGCTTTTTCTTTGCCTGGCTCTCCTTTGTCGCCTCAGTCCTGAGTTTTCACCAAGTGTTGGAACAGGGGTGGTGTTGATTTCATGTGGTCCACTCTCAGCCACTTTCTCCTGCTCCTTGAGCGGTTTGAGGCCAAAAAACACTCCAATGTCAGTCTGCTTTAGACAGGAGGCTTGACCTGCCTTGATCTGTCCCTTCTGTGGTGGCATGGTTTGAGATCTTTGGACAATGGAGGTTTGTGATGAAGGCACTTGAACATTGCTGTCTTTCAAGTTTCTCAAATGCAGGCTATCTGAGCTTAGAAGAGTTTCTCTCAGGCGCTCTAAAACAATACTTTGTGGAGACTGAATACTGCTTTTGCATGGACTGATGGTACAGGTAGATTTACCGTAAGTTTCTTTTTCACCTGTGGAATCAGCTCTATTTTCAGCAACTGCAGAAGCAGCTAGCTGGTTAGTAGGCGGCAATGAGGTAATTGACTCTAGCTGGGTGTTTAAGGAAGCAGGATCCTTTATCTGCACATTATCAGTTTCCAAAGCATCTATAAATCCAGTGAGGAGCTCATCTTCACTTGAGAAACCGTCACTGAACAGCACCATTGAGTTTTCATTCTCATTTTCAAATGCATCATTATTAAAAAGGGCTTTTCGACATTCACTACTATGGACTTCAGTCTCTGCAGGGAACTCAGAAAGTGGTGAATAGGATATTGCATCATTGTTGTCAGGGGAAGGTTCACAATTGGCTAAACCTTCACAAGCTTGTATTCCACTCTCTGCTTTGACAGGAGTGGATGAAAGCTCTGTTTTACTTTCTTGAGAAGCACTGATAGGCTTTTGTCTTTTAGTAGAGGACGACCATCCTTTCTTTTTCTTAAAATCCTCTGGGCCAGGTGAACGCAGTAACAGAAGTCCATTTGTAAGTTTAGATGGAGGTGTTCCAGTGAGATTACTGTGAGGGGAGACACTATGATTGGAAATGGCAGAAAGACTAAAAGCATTATCCTGTGAAATTTCTAAAATAGAGCCATCCACATCATTGTTTATCAGTCCTGGGAGACAACTGAGGTCGGTCTTCCCGCTGGTCCCTGCCTGCTGGGACAGGCTGAGGAGGGCTGTGTCACTGTTTGCTCGACTATGGGCCAAGAGGGTGTGGTTGAATTTCTTGTAATGGTTTGGAATGGTGGAGAAGCACCGGAGGCCATCTGGACATTCTGTGTGAACAGACAAACATGTAGAAATTAGGCTTTTCAGCAGGGTACAAAATGATAATCATTCAAAAGCACCTACATACAAAATCTGCTAAAGCAGTTTGACAACACAGATATTCAAAAACTTAGAGGTGCCTGATTTTACACAATAGTTTACTCGTCATGCCAAGTCTGCTGTGGCTCGAGGGAGCTTTCTAGAACAAATAACACTGATTATGTAGTCAATGTTTTCTTGAGTTGGGCTTGAGACTCCAAAGCTGAACAAAAACCCTGTGGTACAAACTTAGGGCATGAGAGCACGATATAGGCATTCACCAGTAAGGGAGGATCTGATGCCATGTTCATGTCACGAGGGAATTACTGTAATTAGGGATGTCCAGATCCGATCACATGATCGGAAATCGGGCCCGATCACGTGGTTTCAGACTCGATCGGAATCAGACGTTACCTCCCGATCAGGACTCGGATATATATGTATGTATATCATCCCAATACACGCGGAAGCCAGATGCTACGTGGAAATTTGCACCACGCCCTGCATACCCAGACCTCTGATTGACTGTTTACATCCCGTAAACACTCCCACAAGCACACTGACCAGACACACTCTCCCAAAGTCAATAATCAGAGATACAGCGCTACACGCCCCTCTGTGCTCCCTTCAGAGCAATCACCCATTCATAATCCCATAACCACCGTGTCTGTCCCCCGACTGAGACCGTTTAAACCAAACGCTAACAAAAGAGGTGCTATACTAAACAACCTAATTGGAATTAAAACAACCACTGCAACGATAGAACAGAATAGGAAAATCAAATGTGGACTATTAAATATTAGATCTCTGTCATCGAAAGCATTATTGGTAAACGAATTGATATCAGATAACCACATTGATTTATTCTGCCTCACCGAAACCTGGCTGGGCCATGACGAATATGTTAGTTTAAACGAAGCCACTCCTCCCAGTCATAATAATACCCAAATTCCACGAGGCTCAGGCCGAGGAGGGGGAGTTGCAGCCATATTTGACTCGAGCCTGTTAATTAATCCTAAACCTAAACTAAATTATAACTCGTTTGAAAGCCTTGTTCTTAATCTTCAACACCCAACATGGAAAACAGTACAGCCAATTATATTCGTTGTTGTTTACCGAGCACCAGGTCCATATTCTGAGTTTTTATCTGAATTCTCAGAGTTTTTATCATGCGTAGTCCTTCAATCAGACAAAGTACTTATTGTAGGTGATTTTAATATCCATGTGGACATTGAGAGCAATAGCCTTAGTACTGCTTTCAATTCACTGCTAGATTCTATTGGTTTCAGTCAGAGGGTGCATAAGGCCACGCACTGTTTTAACCACACCCTCGACCTTGTGCTAGAATATGGCATCAAAATTGACGATTTAATAGTATTTCCGCAGAATCCTTTATTATCAGACCATTTTTTAATAACTTTCGAATTCCTACTACCAGACTATACGAAATTAAATAAAAGTTTCTACACTAGATGCTTATCTGACAGTGCTATAGCTAAATTTAAGGAAGCTATTCCAACAGCACTTAACTCAATGTCATGCCTTAATATAACAGAGGACTGTTATGTTAACTCTAGTCCCTCCCAACTTGATAACTTTGTAGACGCTGCTACGGCCTGCCTACGGACTACTTTAGACTCGGTTGCTCCTCTCAAAAAGAAGATGATGAAGGAAAGGAAACTAGCACCTTGGTATAACTCCCAAACTCGCAAATTAAAACAAATCTCACGAAAACTTGAAAGTAAATGGCGTTCCACCAAACTGGAAGAATCTCGTGTGGATTGGCAAGATAGTCTAAAAAATTATAGGAGGGCCCTCAGAAATGCCAGATCAGACTATTACTCAACACTAATAGAAGAAAATAAGAACAACCCAAGGTTTCTTTTCAGCACTGTAGCCAGGCTGACAGATAGTCACAGCTCTATTGAGCCATCTATTCCTATAGCTCTGAGCAGTGATGACTTCATGACCTTTTTTAATGATAAAATTATAACAATTAGAGAAAAAATTCATCACCTTCTGCCCACAGCTTCCAACGACTCACCATTGGGCGCAGGAGGGCTAGAGAGAACGATAAGACCTGATACTTATTTAGACGGCTTTTATCCTTTAGACCTCCAACAATTAATGTTAAGGGTCTCTTCAGCTAAGCCAACTACCTGTCTCTTAGACCCCATTCCAACGAAGCTACTTAAAGAAGCACTACCCGTGGTCAACACCACATTACTAGATACGATCAATATGTCCTTATTAACGGGTCACGTACCGCAGTCTTTTAAAGTAGCTGTGATAAAACCTATTCTGAAAAAACCCACCCTCGACCCTGAGGTCTTAGCCAACTATAGACCTATATCTAACCTCCCGTTTCTCTCCAAAATCCTTGAGAAGGTAGTCGCTAATCAATTGTGTGACTTTCTGCATAGAAATAGTCTATTTGAAGACTTTCAGTCAGGATTTAGAATGCATCATAGCACAGAGACGGCACTGGTGAAAATCACTAACGACCTTCTAACTGCTGCTGACAAAGGACTTGTCTCCGTACTTGTCTTATTAGATCTTAGTGCTGCATTCGACACTATTGACCATACCATCCTCTTACAGAGACTGGAACATTTAGTTGGCATTAAAGGAATCGCACTAAGCTGGTTTAAGTCCTATTTTTCTGAGCGATCCCAATTTGTTAATATTAACGATAAACCATCCAAATACGCTAAAGTTAGCCATGGCGTTCCTCAAGGCTCAGTGCTTGGACCAATTCTATTCTCTTTATATATGCTTCCTCTAGGCAATATTATTAGGAAACACTCAATTAACTTTCACTGTTACGCAGACGACACCCAATTATATCTGTCAATCAAGCCAGACGAAAGCGGTCAGTTAGCTAAACTTCAAGCGTGCATTAAAGATATAAAATCCTGGATGACCCACAATTTTCTGATGTTGAACTCAAACAAAACGGAAGTTATTGTGCTAGGGACCCAAGCACCACCGAACTTCATTATCTAAATATATAGCTACCCTAGATGGTATTGCCCTGGCCTCCAGCACTACTGTCAGAAATCTAGGAGTCATTTTTGACCAGGATCTATCCTTTAACGCCCACTTAAAACAAACCTCAAGAACAGCCTTTTTCCATCTTCGTAACATTGCCAAAATCAGGAACATCCTGTCTCAAAACGATGCTGAAAAACTAGTCCATGCATTCGTAACTTCCCGGCTGGACTACTGTAATTCTTTACTATCAGGCTGCTCAAATAAGTCCCTCAAGACCCTCCAGCTGATCCAGAATGCTGCAGCACGTGTTCTGACAAGAACTAACAAAAGAGATCACATTTCTCCTGTATTAGCTTCTCTGCATTGGCTTCCTGTAAAATCCAGGATTGAATTTAAAATCCTTCTCCTGACCTACAAAGCACTAAATGGTCAAGCACCATCATACATAGAAGAGCTTTTAGTACCTTATTGTCCCACTAGAGCACTGCGCTCCCAGAACTCAGAGCTACTTGTGGTTCCTAGAGTCTCTAAAAGTAGAATCGGAGCCAGAGCCTTCAGCTACCAGGCTCCTCTCCTGTGGAACCAGCTCCCAACTTGGGTTCGGGGGGCTGACACCGTCGCCACATTTAAGAATAAACTGAAAACCATCATCTTTGATAAAGCTTATAGTTAGGGAGTGAGGAGTTGCAGCATAGTAGAGTAGAGTAGAGGGAGGCAGGAAGTACAAGCCCGTTCCGGCAGGGGAGAGTACGAGCCCGGTCCAGGGCCCCTCTCTTTAGCCTGCCTCTCTTAGTTATGCTATTATAACTCTAGACTGCTGTGGGAAGCTCCTTCCAAGGACACAATGAGCCGCTCCCTCTTCTCTCTTTTCACTTGTCTCCTTTTGTGTGCATCTTAGTCCCAGAAATGCCTGTTACTAACCTAGCTCTGGGGAGTTTTCTCCCCGGAGTCCCTTTGCTTCTTCTTCACCCAGAACATCGCCTTGGAATTGGGTGGCACCTACACCGGGGTCCTGGGTGCAGCTGACGCTATGGACTTACTACACCCTGCTACGCTCTGCGTTTCCCCGCAGTGTCCGACTGCGTCCTGCCGCGTCCAACCGCGTCCACCCAGGCTGCTGTGCCACACTACACCCCGTAACGCCCTGCTGTGCCCTACTATGACATGAACTACTATGACTACCATTGTGATCACTGCTTCACTATCTTTATTATGACTATTATTGCCACCATTCACCACTCCCCCAACTGGTGCCGTCAGACACCGCCTACCAAGAGTCTGGGTCTGTCTGAGGTTTCTTCCTAACAAAAAAAGGGAGTTTTTCCTTGCCACTGTCGCAATAGCTACTGCTAATGCTTGCTCTTGAGGCAACCACTGTAATAGTTGGGGCTTCGTAAAGTACAGAGTTTGGTCTAGACCTACTCTATCTGTAAAGTGTCTCGAGATATCTCTTGTTATGATTTGATACTATAAATAAAATTGAATTGAATTGAATTGAATATATATTCTCATTATTTTTTAACACATCTATAGTTATGCGGTGGCACAGAGTTAGACCCTTTTGACTCCACACAGAAACAGCAACGTGTGCGGCATGACATCACTTTGTTGCAGAGACGCTATTGGTTAAATGCCGGCAAAGTAGAACACAGAAGCAGCTTGAAGCGGAAAGCGCGAGTATGTCTGCGGTCTGGAGGTATTATAAAGTTGATGACAACAACATTGCCATAGCAAACTGTGAGATATGTAACAGAAGGGCTCTGTTTGTTAACAGAGTTGTTGAATGTTAAAATAAGGTGAATTAAATAAAAAATAAGGAACATCCTGGATCTGTTTTTTCGCTCTTCTTTATTCTTTTTTTTTATTTATATATTATATAAGTATCGGATCGGGACTCGGTATCGGTAGATACTCATAATCAAATGACTCGGACTCAGACTCTAGGGCAAAAAAACCTGATCGGGAGATCCCTAACTGCAATTACCAGTTTCTGACTTGTAAATAATGTTTTTTAACACCCAAGTTGTAATCACAGGTTTATAATACAAAAGTGCCTCACATTAGCCAAAATCCACCATACAATGTAATTAAACATACGTTTAATGGATATAGTGCTATATTGTCACTGTATGTTATTTTTTCACCCCAACATGACCAACTCTGCAATTATACAACCTCCTTGAGTTGTCAGATAACGTGAACACTCGCTAATAACACGGGAAGCTTTCCTGTCTCTACCATCCATCCCTTATGACATGAACGCAGCATGATGAAGGATGCTATCAAGTTGCATTGTAGGAAATGTATAATCTGGTATTTTGGAGCTCTGACCATCCTAAGGATTAAAAGTCGGGCTCTACCACAGTGATTTTGACCATAGTTTTGATCTGTCTCTTGTTAGTCCCACCAATTTTATGGAAGTCTAGTGCTAAATTGTTGGAGTACTTCTTTAAGTATGATGGAATGATTATGAAGAACATCTTGCATATAACATTTCAAAGTGTTTTATTTTTGTTATGTACAGTGTAATAATAATAAAGAATAAGTGTATCTGTATTTATTTTTTTAGATAAAGGAAGGAATGAAATGAAAGTATGAATGTCTGTACCTTTGCATGTGTCCCTGGGGGTGTCAAGACATTCAGCAACATGCCATCTTTGAGTCTGTACCACCAATATGGAAAAGGGCATCTGACACATGGGGCAAAAGTCTCCAGAGGATGGTCCCTCTGCAGCAGCATTGTCTGTTAGCACTGTGTCACTAGAAGGAGATAACTTTAAGGGTAGATTATGCGCCTCTAAACTGCTGCCTCCAGTAACAACGGAACTACAATCTCTACTTTCAGATGTCTTAACTTCCCTGTCAGGTGACTTGACTGAGAAAGAAGAGTCTCTCTTGGAGGTTTTTCTGACAGTACATTTTCTTTTTGTCACAGTTGCAGACGGTGATTCGTGTCTCTTCTTTTTCTTCTCAAGAGGTTTATACTCCCAAATGTCATCTTCAGAGTCGTGCTTCTCTGACATTTGGAGCACACAAAAGCGTAAAGTCCCTTAAGTTAACGTTAACGTTACCCAACGACCGGGACTAAGTGTTAACGTTAGCTAGATAACATCACGCGGTTACCGAAAATAATAAACATTACAATACATTAATGGCTACTGTAGATTCCATAATATTGCGAGGAGAATTCCCACTGCGAAAATAGTTTTTCATAACTAATAATTACGATTTGGGGCTAATTTCTTCATACTGTATAGTAGACATGTTGGCTTACTTACCGCCACAACAACAATGAATATAGTAAAGACAAGTAGAGAAACAGAACAGCACATTCCACACATTTCACGAGCCCATTCAAGCTAAAGACCATTAAAACAATTACAAAACGTTCTTACTGATAATTAACCCAGTTTAAGGTAACCTAAAATGAAGACAACAAATCCTTCTGGTGAATCATGTTTAATTGTTACTGTTGTGTCGAAATCAGCGGTCTGAATGTTCTTTCTGAGTTTACCTAGCAGGTTGGTTGTTGTTGGTGGAAACATGGCGTCCCAGTGCAACCTCTCTGCCTTATTTCATATCCAAAGTGAACTGGATTGCGCCCTAGATGACGCTACGACACAACAAGAGAAAGAAAATCTTGTCATCGAGTATTTGAAAAAGCTAGACGAGAGAGAGGATCTGAAGATACCCGATTTCCAGACAGGTTAGACCATGTTGCAGCTCTAGCTTGCTAAGTGTCTCTCTGTTGCTCTACAGTGTGACGAGTTTTCTAACACGTCATTAGGATCTCAACATTACAGTATGTAAACTGAACGCTTAGGGTTTCCTCTTCTTTCCTTTATTAGTATTTACATACTTTAAACCACAAGTGTTTTTTTATAAGTTAGTTAGCTACGAATATTATGTACTTCCAAAACACAGTCAGGCAGAGAAGTAGCTGCTTTCTGTTGGTTCAACTTTTTAAAGTGCAACGCTTCCTGTGGTGTGTTTTGTTGCAACATTGTATCAGATTATGCTTTCTTCAGCGTTTTTGTTTCATAACAATGAGTATGGCATAATCAGGAAGCCACAAATCTATATAAAGAGAGAATGCATACTATTATGTTCTGGGGCTGCAACTAAACGACTATTTCATTAGATTATTTTCTAGATTAATCGTTTGGGCTATACAATGTTAAAAAACAGTAAAAAAAAAGGTTTCAGTTTCTTAATGTCCAAGGTGATGTCTAAAAATGTCTTGTTTTGTCTGTCTAAAAACCCCATGATATTCACTTTAATATGATATGAAACAGAAAAGCAGAAAATCTCCATTTTTGAGAGACTTAAACAGCGTTTTCTGCCATTTTTGCATTAAAAAATATTTTAATGATTAAGTGATTATCAAAATAGTTGCTTATTAGTTGATTATTTTTTTGTATTTGTATTTTCTTGGAATAATCGTTGCAGCTCTGTCCTTTTCTCTGCTTTTGTATTTGTCCTCCCCATGGCTTTATCAACACACTCCACTGTATAACCTTCATGCTACTGGCAGTATAAGACTAATAATAATAATAATAATAATGTTTAATTAGTTTATAATTTTAATGCATAATACACATATAATGTTGGTAATAGGCTTTTCTTAGATAGCACCATCACATGAAGGATTACTGGGCAGACTTCTGCTTTCTCAGGTGTTTCAGTCATCAGTTTTTGTTTTTGTTTGTTGTCCCTTTAACAGCACAAGATTGAGAATAACTACATAAAGTTGCCCTTTGTAATTGTTGTCACTACACCAAATAATATGAATAGTGTTGGACCATTGAACAATGAAAAGGGTTGCCATTGCAGTTTCCAAATAAAGCAGCTTAAAAATCATCAAATACTTCTGGTGTCAACACAACAGTTAGGTCCTCTGTTGAGTAATGCAGCATGTTGTCAATATCCTATTGCACCAGTAGATGGGGATCTACAGTATAACATCAAACAGCAGAATAAACATAGCTGCATGGGTTCTTAACTGGGCCTTTAAACAACCTCTCAGGACCATATAACAGACACAATTTTTAAATATTTGTGTAAGTGTGTCGAAAAATAAATACATTAAATTAATTCAACAGGTTGACAAAATCACTTATGGCTGTTCATATAATGTTCAGTCACTATAGTTCATTATAGTATTTGCATAAATCTATCCAATGTCCTCCCTTTTGCAGAGTCAAAGAGACATTTTAAGATATACAATATGTAACAAATTAATTTTCTGTGATGCCATAATCTCCTCCTCACGTAGATCTTAAATAAATACCAGCAAAGTTTTAGCCCAAACAAGTAGAAAAGAATTTGTGAGATCATTTGGGCTGCCATTACCTTATTTGCACATCAAACCATTTTGGGTGCCAGACAAGAAAATGAATCATTCTCCTCAACAAATCCAATGCTGAGACTTTGAAATCAGGATAACTATTTCTTCTTTCTCCTACTTGGTCTGTGCTAGCATCATTCTTAAAGCTGGAAAAAAAGAGTGATAACGCCTTTTTTAATTCAACCTGTATTTAACCAGGTCAAGTGCTACGGAGATTAAGAATTGTTCTTTCTAAGGAGACATTGCAAAGCAAGGCAGCAGCCCAACTAAAACACAGACTGTCAAACAGGCAGTAGTATATTCAGAACAAATATCAGGAATGCTGTATATAAGAAGCTTATATGGAGGGTAGAATATTATTTCCAAGTACTTCAGGCTGGATTTTGGTGCTCAGTATTTCATGTGAGTTAAGTGTGACAAATGTTATCAGACACAATCTAGAGTGCATGTGAGGTAAATGTAAAAAAATACCAACTTTAAACGAGATCTAGATCTACAGAAATTATGTCATGGCATTTAATAGCTTCATAACACCTCTGAAGCTGTAGGCAATTCCAAGTCATTGCTTTGATCAACTTTTTTTCCCACATGAAATAAATGCAGTATCAGGCCAGACAGAGGATGGGCAATGTAAAGCGTTTGCTTGTGCTGTGACTAAACATAATTAATAAGATGACAGCATCATTTTCCACTCTGTGATTTGCTCCAGGCTTGGAATGGCTGAACACGGAGGGGCCTCTGTCTTTGAACAAGGAGCTGGCTGGTAAAGTGGTGCTGCTGGACTTCTTTACTTACTGCTGCATCAACTGCATGCACATCCTTCCTGACCTGCACCAGCTAGAGAAGAAGTACTCTGCTAAAGGTATGGACTTAGATTGGCTTTAAAGCAGCAGTCAACATGGGTGTCCTGATCCTAAAGGGGTTGAGAGATGGAGGCAATTTATATAGCTAATTTCCAATTGAAAATAAATAAATGTTTACCTTTAAAATGTGGGACTATAGGACAATTCTCCCCATGGAGACTTCTCATCAACTTCTTATCAATGCTTTGACTTCCTTACCCTGGCTGCGGCACTCAGCACTGAGCCCATTTGTTTCTACTGAAGACGTAAATGTTTGAAAATGGACAAACGGTAGTTTAATTATTTAAAGGCTCAGCTGGGAACTGTATTTTTCAGCAAACGTTACACAAACAGGAGTGAATAGTGTATATGTTGGGGACTGTTTTTCTTTTTTTTTTTAAAGATAATTTTTGTAGCCATTTTTAGGCCTTTATTTCCACAGGACAGATAAAGGCTGCATCGAGGAGTAAACCTCTATATATGTGCGCCTGCTCTACCACCTGAGCTAACCCGGCCGTTGAGGACTGTTATAAGCCACGGATTAATAGACATTTGGTGCTCAAGTAACTGTTTACGACACAAGTGTGTGTGTGTGGGATTTACTCAAAATAGACAATGTCGATGTTGATGTTTATGGTAATGCAGCAACAAGTCAATAAGTGCAACTGTGTGTTTTGTTGATGTGATTTTAAAGGTAAAAAGACTTTTGTGGCTGCAAAGGGAACTGCATGAAATATGATAACCAACAAATGTCACTTGAATCAGCGTCAAAAAATAAAAATGAAAACAGTCTGGGGGTGGAAATAGAAAGAAGTGACTTCTGACTTCTGACTAGACTTCTGTAGCACGCACCTCATATCTGCTTGAGTCTAGCAGCCTATCTAGCGGCCTCAGTTTAACTTTGCCTAGTGTCTGTAAACAAAGGAATGATTGGTCCCTGTCCAGTGCTTGTTAAACCGTAATTATAGTAAGCTTTGGGCCAATTAAAAAGTAGCTGTGGCGAGTTACCATTCATTTGCTCTGCATGTTGAATGGGTGGAAGATTAAGGTACATAGGTAGGTAAAACAAAATGCTGATTTGTACAAGTTTCAGTCCAGTGACATTGCTCACCTGCCATATTAATAAAAATATGAATACTAATAAGCAGCATTGGGCTGACAAACTGATTTGTTTTTAAATGTATTCCTTCAGACTACAAATACAGTGGGCCGGGCAGGAAGCAGCAGCCTAGCAGGCCTTATTGCTGAGGGAACTCAATTCCAATGGTATTTTATTATGTGTCATGCTGCATCACGGGAACACATGTAAGTTCACTGGGGCAGAGAAGCTGTAGTACATCAACTCCACTTCTCTTCTCTTCTTACCCAAGAGCATGAAGGCCCTTATCTCAGCTGTGAAGAGACACTAACTAAAAATAAGTCCAAGCTGCAGTGTACAGGGTCCATAATTGTACCCTGCTGTAGTTCACTGTATGGCTCTTTATTTAGCCACTCCATGTAAAGCATAATCACATCCGACTGACTCTATCATCCTGCTGGCCCTTCAAGGGATCATTTGAGGAAATTCAGTTGTGAGCCATGCGGAACACGGAGCACACACACTGCAGTGCCACCACACATTATCACACTCGCCTTATCTTTGGCAATGCTGTGGGTACATTCTGTTTGCTGCACTGGTCAGAGAGGTGTGGGAGCCACCCTATCCAGTCACTCCCACAGTCCACCCCCCACCCACCCATCGTCACTGCAATCTGTGCTGCTACTATACTGCTTGGCTGAGGGCGTGGGTGATGAAATCCACTGCAGATGGTGTGAGTCTAAAGGTTTGGAATTGTGTATTTTGGGATTTTTGTCTGTTAAGGGCAGCTCAATGATGTGAGTTAATCCATTAATGCAGGACAAAAAGCTTTTGTTTGCTTTATTTTCACTGAAAATGGCCTGTGATGCTGTGAGAAAAGCATAATGAAATCTAAATTAAAATATAAAAACATGATTCTTTTTGTGTGGCAAAAAAAACAACAACTTAACATCTTATTATGTAAAGAAACTTACTTCAATTAGTTTTTCACAACAGAATTAGGCATTTTATTTGCTCATTTAAGGTCCAAAGTGGGTATTAGGCCAGTTTTAATTGATCTTTTTCATGTCTGTGATTTATATACTACAGTTTCAGACTGTACTTCAGAATGTACAAAACTGACTGTTTTAATAGAGTCCCACACTGATTGGGAAACAGGAAGGAAACTTAATGGAGATATCTGTTATGTAAAGGAACAAAAGAAGCATCACAAACAAGCATTTTTCACAGTTTTAGGCCATTTAGTTGCATAACATTTAAACAGCCGTTAGCCTTATCAGAGTCAAAAATTTCAACCAATTGCTCTGTACAATAAGGATAGTGTTAGTAGTCTTTGATGACTACTGAGAAAATGTTGAAATAAACAAGGTGCTAAAACATTTTCAGGAACCTCAATGAGACCTACTGTACGTTATATTATGCTGGAGAGGGTTTTTTTTTAAGTTGAAAATCACATCCGTTACCCTCCTCCTCCCCAATTCTCTCAGACTTGCACATCTGTGTGTGTGATGTTTGTGTCTTTGTGAACTTGTTATTGATTACAACTGTTTGATAGAGACAATATTTTACAGAGATATTTACAGTATTACTAAATGGACATAGGTTTGAACCTTTGTGTAATTTTTAGTTACTGTCATGCAAACTTGCTTTTTTGTGAGGGAATGAAACTCAAAAATGCATCCTGAAAATTTGGAATTGGGGCTAGTTTTGATCATGAGCACAGTTAAGTCAAAGCACTTACTTTACTGTTATGTTTGGCTGTTTTATTTTTGTCTGTTTGTCTCTGTCTGTTTAATCTCCCTCTCAGATGGATTGGTTGTTGTTGGTGTGCACTCAGCTAAATTCCCCAATGAAAAGGTGAGGGATTTTATTGTTTATTATCATTTTTACCTTTGAGTAGGCTGTTCTGCTTGTTGTTCTTTCTGCATTGTCATAACTGCAAAGTATCGACAAATATGTGTAATTGTGAGTATGATGGAGGACAACGTGAACCACTCTTTTCTCAAGCAAGAAATCAAAGCACCAAAGCATTCATTTGTAATGTTACAACAGTATACCAGCATGAGATATCAGACGAGATATCAGACAAATGATCGTATCTAAAATGATTTCTGTTATCTGCTTAAGACCAGAAAACATGCTCAGATCTTCAGAAAATCCTCCTCATACTGTCGATCTCTCTTCTATTCTTTATGAAGCTGTTTGCCAATATGGCACTGATGCTTTCTTCATACATGATAGTGTACATCTTTCAATTTTGGACATTTGATCAGGTAAAACAAGCACTTTGAAGAGGTCACCTTGGGCTCTTGAAAATTAGAATCGATAATGAAAATACTTTATTATGAATATAATTTACTAATGAATAGCTCTTACATATTCACAGCTTTTTACTCATTTGTCTATGCTTGTCTCCAACCCTTCAAAGGTCCTGGACAACGTCCGCAGCGCTGTGCTCCGCTATGACATCTGCCACCCAGTTGTGAATGACAGCGAGGCACACCTCTGGCATGAACTGGAGGTGTCCTGCTGGCCTACACTGGTCTTACTGGGCCCACGTGGCAACCTGCTCTTCTCCCTGGTGGGCGAAGGCCACCGCGACAGGCTGGTGCTTTTTACTGACAACGCCCTCCGTCACTACGGGGAGCAAGGTCTGCTGAAGACACACACAGTGGGGATCAAGCTGTACCGAGACTCCCTGCCACCCAGCATGCTGTCTTTTCCTGGGAAGGTGGCCGTAGACAGCAGCAAGAAAAGACTGGCCATAGCAGACACTGGGCATCACCGGATTCTGGTGGTGTCGTCAACTGGACAGCTGTTACATGTCATAGGAGGTAAGAAGTAGGAAACAGGATGGTGATATACAGTATATATAAGGGTTCAAATGCATTCAATTGCATAGATATCTGATAAAAATCAAGTTTTGTTCTTGCTTTTTACATCTACAAATTATACAAAAATATTTAAGCATCATTGATATTAATTACAAAATACTAAATTACTCAGTCCCCTAACAGCCCTCAGAGGAGCTACATGGTAGATGATGTTGTCCCCGGCCCAACAGAGTGGTTGGCATCCGCAGGGACTAGTAGACGCTGTGAACTGGCACTGACCTAAGTGTGGCCGATGAGGGAAAGAAATGCAGGATTTGTATTATTTTTGTGGGTTGACTCCACTCATCCCTATCCACACGCAGTATGAGAAATGTATACATTTATATTTGCATAAGAAGTTCAAAGCATCAAGCTAATTTAAAGATGGTATTTATGAGGACAGAATTTTTTTTTTGTTCTGTCTCACATCTTCCTGAGCAAATTTGTTGCAGTATCAGCACATTAGATTAAAATTCCTCAGTCTTAAATGTAAGTAATTAATCCACTTGCAGAAATGAAAGGCCACCCATGCTCCAGCTGTAAATGGGCAAGTATTCCTGTACGTATCCTTCGTATAAGGAATCATAAAATCATCCATCATATCTTTTTTTTTCTACCAAATGTTTAAGCAGGGAAGATAATGGAATGGAATATGTCAGGAACAATTAAAACTGCTGTTGCTTAGTAATAACCTTTCAATGTCATAGACTTTGAGGACTACAAATACATGTTAAGTACCTGAATGTGCCGAGTCTAAAGATGCACTATTTTAATTGGATTATCACTTCTTTCCCAGGGCCTAAAAGTGGGAGACAAGATGGCGACTTGTCCCAAGCTTCCTTTAACTCACCTCAGGGTGTGGCCATTAAAGGGGACACTGTATACGTGGCCGACACAGAAAACCACCTGATCCGAAAGGTAGGACCCCAAACTATCTCTTGAAATAACTGCATTTTTTAAAATTAAATTTGATGTCACTTTATTTGTACATTTCTGTCTGTTTCAGATCGACCTGTTGGAGGGAAGAGTCAGCACTCTAGCTGGAGTAGGTGCTCAAGGCACAGACAAAGAGGGTGGGGCCATGGGACCTCAGCAGCCCATCAGCTCCCCTTGGGATGTGACTCTTGGCACTGCCGGTGAGTGTTGTGGGGCTGTCAGACCAGAACTTGAAGGACAACATTTACAACATGTTATTGTCTTTCCCCTCTGTGCCTTCCTTTGTTCTCATTGTCTGTTGTTTACTTTCTGCATGCTGCTAAACAATCAATAATTCTTGAGGGAGAGGTCAGTCCAACCCTCTCGTCTCAGATTGCCTGGATATCTTTGGGTCTCAACATTTTACAGGTCACAGTTCAGTTAGAATGTGGTGAAGGTGTATAAAAACAACAGGAAGCGACTACATACAGACTGGGGTGCTAATTCTGGTGTGATATCACACCTTTAGACAGATTGTTTGCAACTTGCATATTTAGTACATAATTAGATTAGAGTGCACTAAAAGCATACACAGATACTTGACAATATTTTCTTGGGTAAAACACAATGACAAATACACAAAATAGTATAGCTCCCAAGCTTTACAAGAACAAAACAGCTCTTCTGGTCGAAGTGGAGGCCCCGATCAGTTGCAATGGATTACACTTTTTATAAAGTTGCCCTTCATAATTTATTTACATTGTGAATAGAATATGTATCGTATAGGATCTCAGCCATGGTTGATACGGAGTAAACCTTATTGCCAAAAATCCCTCAGTTTAGTTGTACTGAATCATTTTGAGGACAAAAATCAATAATAAGTCAAAACTATGCAAGTCACAAACTACTGTAAAGTACCTGACAAGGTCTTTCATATTCTCAAAGAAATTCAAGACCTCCATTTCAAAGCTCAGTCTCTCTAAATGCTTTGCTTTGATTATTTTTGCCTTGGCCGTTCAGAGTTTGTTTATTATTAGTCTTTTTTTAATATTTCTCACTGAGTGCCTTTTTTCATCAAAGCAGAAAGCTTTTTTAACTCAGCTTTTGAATCTCTCACCCTTTGTCTCTAAATGTTTGTGTATGTTTTGTGTTGCCATCAGGCCTTGTTACCTGTGGACATTAAGATTCAAGAATTGTTGTCATAGACAGAGATGCCATTAGCCTGACATCGGCAGGCCAATTCAAAAACGCGAGTTAGTATCTGCCAGAGCAAATAAAATATGAGCTTGCAGCAGATTTTACATATACATATATGTTTTTCCTTTCCAGGCTGGTATCATTTAGAAATGTTTAATACAAGCTTTAGCGTTTTTTTTAATCATTAAGTTAAATATTATTCCAATATTTTGTAATCATTTCTTTGCCTTCCTCACTTTAGGAGCATACCACATGGCCTTATTAGTGAGTTATTTATTTGTTCAAAAAACAAATTAATGACTTTAGTAACAATTAACACAAATTATTATTTCAAATTGTAAAGGATTTCAAACAAACAGTTACTTAAAATTATAATGTCACCTGTTTTTCTTACAACTTTCTTGCCTCAGGTTAACATTGTTTACTATTAGGTGGTTCTTCAAGTCTGAGGTGTTGTAAGAGCCAACAGTTAAGTAGTAGTAGTTAAGTAAAGTGGAGTGTGTGTGTACACCTGGAGTTGTGTACTCTGCCTGTCGTATGTACTGTACTCAGCAACAGTCAGTTTACATTTTACAGGTATGGTGTTTAATCATAGTCGTGTAAATGTATAATATTAACTCTAAGAATTTAAAGGGCCATTAGCACAATTATTTCCTCATTGCACACCTGCCTGTAAGCAAGAGGTAATCAGTCATAGTCACTTTTTCTGCACAGCTTGATGGATGACACAACCGGCTGGTCTGAGGATGTGATATCAGACCTTTAACTCCACTAACATTGTCCTCTGAGAGTACATCCACAACACTCATTGCATATTCATGATTTATTCACCACACGTATGAATAATTAAATTGACCAAATCAAGATGACCCTGCACTCTTTGAACTGTAAAGTACTACAGTGATACTGATGCTGTGAGGCAGGTGCCAGAGTTGTCAGATGTTCCTGACAGTCCGCTAGATGTGATCAAGAAGGTCTGAGCTCTGTGCTACATTAAAAATACAACTAAGATACTGTTTGTCTGTAAGGGTTGTGTGTCGATGACAGTATTGTCTCTGCTTTTAGGAGAAATATTAGCACCACCTCTGGTGACTGATAGACAGCCAAAAGCCGTGACACAAGTTTCCTGGGTCTCAACTCAAAGAGTGTGTTTTTGTGTGCGCTTGTATGTGCGTTTCATTTGTACATGCAGGCGGTGCTGAAGATAACGTGCTGTGGATAGCCATGGCGGGGACCCACCAGATCTGGGCTTTGTTCCTAGCAGATGGGAAACTGCCCAAAGGAAGGTGAGAGACCATGTAGACAGAACCACCACGGCCACTTGGCAGCAGCCACCCTTCTAAGCCACTAAAGAAATCATAAAAGGTCATATGAACTCAACCTATCCAGCAATGTATTGAAGTGTTTTGTCTATTGTCTTCTATTTTACAACGTAAACAGCGAGTCCAAGGCGGGGATGTGTGTGCGATGGGCAGGCAGTGGCAACGAGGAAAACAGAAACAACTCCTACCCCCAAAAGGCTGGCTTTGCTCAGCCTTCAGGCCTGGCTTTAGCCCCAGAGGAGCCCTGGGGCTGCCTGTATGTGGCCGATAGCGAAAGCAGCACCATCCGCTCGCTGGCACTGAAGGACGGAGCCGTCAAGTTGCTGGTCGGGGGAGAGCGAGACCCACTGGTGGGTATGCAATGGCTGTTAGATGGATGACTAGATGGTGGATTCATTTATATCTGGATGAATGGATTTCTTAACTTTATTTCGTACTTTTTTCTTTCTACTACGAAGTGAATCCCAAGTGGCTTTAATGAAGTTTTCCTCTTTGGTTCATTTTAATGTCCATAAATTCTCTTATTCATAGTTAGGGTCATTTTTTGTCCGTTTTAGTGTTTCTGTAAAAGGAGAAAATATTTTCTAATAATGTTTAAGACAATGCCGTGAACAGCAGCTTGAACAATAGGTAGGAAATCAAAAGCAGACTGCAAGAACGGAATGTGCAGTATCTTCAATGATAATATGTCCTGCCCCCATCCATCAAACAGCACACTGTAAAACCTGCACATTGATCTACTACATTTCCAGCCATAGAAAACACTTTGACAATTATAAACAAAAATGTTGCACAAAGCTTTGGATCACTCCTAGGCAGTCACAGGGTTTCAGGGCTATCGATTTTCTATAGATAGGAAATATTGATTTGTGGCTGAAACAAAGCCTGAAGAAATATTTTGGTAATACGTTCATGTCCTCACAGCCGTTCTGCTGTAGTTTTATTATCCTGCCACACTGGTGTATTTTTAGAAAGTCCCAAAAGCTCTAAAGCTGGTAGTCACCCATGAGAACAGGGAGTAATTAACTGGAGAGTCATATACAGTTTATCCAACATGGCATCGAATCAGCAAAAAAACATTAATAGTCTGCTGCCCATAGATATTTATTAAGCTATTTAACTGAGACAATGAAGCACAACACCGGAGACAGAATTAAAGCTATTACAAGTTAATGTCAAAATTAGATGAGAAGATTGATTGATATTCTCATCTCATTTCTGCAACAGCTGCATCACAATCTGAAACAGGGATTGCACTCCTGCAGTAAAGGTGAACGTGAGCACAAGTGGAGTGATTCTGCTAGCGCAATAACAGATTGTCCCAAAGATTTGGTTTTCTTTTTCAGCTGCCATTGCTTTTCTTAAACAATATTTTTATTAAGATGTTTACACACAAACAAAAATAATCAAAAAGCCATGTAAAATGCTCATACATGTAAAGAAAACCACTTTATCAGCTACACACCCCAGTCCACCCCCACTTTTTTCACGTTTACGCCAAATTCTGACTCTACCATCTGAATGTTGGAGCAGAAATCGAGACTCGTCAGACCAGGCAATGTTATTTCCAATCTTCTATTGTCAAACTTTGGAGAGCCTGTGCCAATTGCAACCCCGGTTTTCTGACAGGAGTGGCACCCGGTGAGCTCATCTGCTGCTGTAGTCCATCTGCTTCAAGGTGCGACGTGTTGTGCGTTCAGAGAAACTCTTTGCATACCTCGGTTGTGACGAGTGACACCGTAGCGAGTGGTTATTTGAGTTAGTGTTGCCTTTCAATCAGCTGGAACTAGTCTGGCCATTCATTTTTGCCCGGAGAACTGCTACTCACTGGATATTTTCTCTTTCCATTCTGTGTAAACTCTCGAGATGGTTGTGTGTGTGTGTGAAAATCCCAGTAGATCAGCAATTTTTTAAAATACTCAAACAAGCCCGTTAAAAATCCCCTTTCTTCCCCATTCTAATGCTTGGTTTGAAGCAGATCGTCTTGACTGTCTTACATGCCTAAATGTATTTGCGTTAACGAGCCGTTGAACAGGTGTACCTTATAAAGTAACTTATAACTTTATAACTTATAAAAAAACTTGAGTTGAGTTTTAATTATCCCTGCAAGTCGTTGCAGTATTTGTATTTTATATCGGTGTTCTTAGCATGCTTTTATGATCTTACCTGTAGCACTTTGAGATTTGCTTCAAATGTAAAGTGCATTACAAATAAAATCTATTATTATTATTATTAAAGTGGCTGGTGAGTGTATGTCAGTCTCGCCAAAGCAAGGTAGGCCGCAATCGCCTTCTCAGTTTACATTGTTAAATGAACTCTGCAGCTGTGGAGAGTCATGAGACTTTTTATAAGATTGTCTCATTTGTTTTCATTTATTCAGCCGAGTAATACAGAATGAAAATCTGTTTATTTTAATTATTCCCAATTTCCTAAGAAATTGGTTGTGGATTATGTTGTTCGCTGTAATAGTAATTTATCTGTTTGGGTCATGTTGGTCTTAAACAATCTGTAGCACTAAGAACTGTTAATTAGCTTTTTGTCACTTTCAGGAAAAAAAAAACATGAAGAATGTTCCCCTTTGTAATATTTCAATGATATTCATCATGAATGTTCTTGTGCTTCAAAACTTCTCAAGAAGGACTCATCTAATTATTTTTAGCACAGTAATTAATGCGATTTTAAGATGATCTTTCTGGTGTTTCTCACAAATGTGGTATTTTAATTCTTGTGTTACTCTTCCTATATGAATTATTCAGAAACCGTCAAAATAATGAAGCTAAAGTTGCTTTCATGTTTTTATTTCAAGTGTCAAATGAAAACTGATCATTTACAGTGGGAAAGGCTTCGGCATGGATTTTCATCAGAAAAGTCCCTTATCTTAATAGTTAAAACGCTCGCTTTTCTTCTTTTTGCAAAAATGTGTTTTCAACTGCGTTAGAGGCGGTTCACAAAATTACATTGGATATTCTCTTCTTTACCTAAATTAAGCTTAGACATAGAAGTTGCAGTTTGGGCATTCGTACAAGTTTTATATCTTCTCCTGATCTCTTCTGATTGGTTTGTCTTCTTTGAACCAGAACCTTTTTGCTTTCGGGGATGTAGACGGGAAAGGGGTGGACGCCAAGCTGCAGCATCCTCTCGGTGTTGCCTGGGCTCCTGAACAAAGCCTGCTCTATGTAGCCGACTCCTACAACCACAAGGTAACTGTTGCATGTCACAAGGCTGTAGTTCAAAGCTGTAGCATGCTCACATTGAATGTTTTTGTTGTCATAATGGGACCCTTCAGGTTGTTGAGTGGATACACAAAGCGTGTATCTTCTTTTGATCTAAAAACCAAACAGGGAACATACAGGACTTGACCTTTTTGTTGGATTGTATCTATGTGCCTGTGTAATTGTGTTCAGATCAAGGTGGTGGATCCAAAGATAAAGCAGTGTAGCACATTAGCAGGGACTGGAGAGGCTGGAGATACTCTGGGCACTGAATTTAACAAATCCTGCTTCAATGAACCGGGAGGAATCTGTGTTGGTGACAGCGGCAAATTTCTCTATGTGGCCGATACCAACAATCACCAAGTCAAAGTGTTGGACCTGTCCTCCAAGACTGTTTCACTGGTGAGACCTGTATGTGTGTGTATGTGTGTAAGAAAAGCTCACTTCCAACCTTGAGAAAGCACTTTTTATTTTGTCCATGTGTGTGCAATGAACACCAATGAACATCTGAATCTCTCTCCTGTACAGTTCCCCATTTCCATGGACTGCACAGACTCAGTACCTTCAAAGCCTTCAGGTCCTGCCAAGGCCCCCACACTGCCCAAATCAACTGCCAGGAAAGAAATGCCACCAGTGTCGGTGTCAGCAGGCCAGACTCTCGTCATGTCGCTTACCCTTTCACTTCCAGAAGGAACCAAACTCACCGAGGAGGCCCCCAGCTGCTGGGCTCTCTCAGCTGAGGGTGAGATACAAAGTTCAGTCATGCATGTAAATGTTTTATTGAGATTTATCCTATAAGTACATTTGACTTTACTTCGGTGTAAGGCACCATTGACCATTGACTAAGCTTCACCCTGTTACTGTTGCTACGCCTGTCAGGTTTTCCATTGTCACATGGCACATACGCAGTACAGTGATAAAGGTGGCATATTCAACACTCAAAATTCTTAGTAGAAGGATTCTCAGTTCTGCCCGGCTCCTGTCAGTTTTTGCCGGCTAAAACGGCAAGTGTCGCTATCATATTTTATCATAGCTAGCTAACTTGGCTAGCTAAAAAGCATTAGTTTTAACAACAACAACAGCAGCTAATGGTGCCAATGATAATGACAGTAACCCATGCAGGCTCCTCCTGACCGTATGTCGAAGTGTCTTTGAGCAAGACACTGAACCCCAAGTTGCTCCTGATGGGCAGACCAGCGCCCAACACCATCAGTGTATGAATGTGTGTGAATGGGTGGAGGGTGGGTGATTATGATTGTAAAGCACTTTGTTTGATAAAGTAGAAAGGCGCTATACTGTATAAATGCATTCCATTTACCATTAATTTTGCTCTGTAAACCATGATTCCGTCAAAAAGTAAAATAGTAGTGAATGATGCTTAAAGATAGTGCGTAGTTTCTGCCGCCCCCATGAGGAATTCTAAGTAACGACAACAAAACTGTCGGCGTGTCCACATGATACAAGCCTTACGTGACCACGCACCGCCCCACCCCACCCCCCCTCCTTCACGCAGTTGCTAGTAGTCAAGGAGTACGGCTGGGATTTATAGTTCTCCGCTCTTTTAAAGCACCAGTGAGGCTATACATGGCATGGGCAATTTAATGTATGGTTTCTACTGCTAGATACAATTCAAAAGGCTTTTTTTTCATGTTCTCAAGTTGTAATCAACAGTACTCTGATATTACGACAGAGTGTGAAGTGATTTGAGATATCATGTTAGTAATGGTGATAGTCCGTTCATTAGGTTTGGAACAATAGTGTTTCCATCATTCTGTGCGATGCAGCATGCAGTCAGCGATACCAGCAAGCTATTTTTGGAACATTTCGATAAGAAGGCATGCCTTGGTTCACATAATTAGCTACCAGGCTATGTTACGTGATCCTCCACTGTCCGATTATACTGAGTCTAGACTTATGCTGATCGGATCAGAGCAGAGGCAGGAATGTTAATGGATCAAGTTAGAAGTGCTCGGCAGATTTAAATTGTTTTTTTAGTGGCTTTTTAGAAATGGCTACCCTGGGACCTCATGTTAGGCATCAGATTCATTAATCACCGCTGGCATGGATTTGACGGTCTCTTTGGCATAATATTTTCTCACAGTCGAAGTTCCAGCCTTTCCTTTTCGACTTTCATTTATCATTCAGCGGTCACGTCTCTTAAGATGTGTATTTGCTTCTAAAAATATCCCCCATGTTTCAGTAAATTCATGTCCTCACCCTCACTCCGTCTGATTCAGTGGGAGGGAAGTGATTCTTACAAGAGTGTAATATTGTAGAGGACTCCATTTAGCAATGCTCAGACTTGGGCCAATCTAGTACACAGGGTGCACCTTGCCGCACTCAACCATAAATTTTGATGTCAGACAGACATTTACATAAAGACACATTCAGAAAAAAAGACCCTTTCAGAACATGGCACATTAGGACTGATCTGAGTCTAAACTGAAGATTGATCTCATTTTGTGGCAGTGTCAGCTAGTCGGTTGGTTCACCACTTTGGTGCAGAGCGAAATATCTCAACAACTACTGGAAGGATTGCCATGACATTTTGTTCAGACATTCATGGTCCCCATAGGATGTATCCTCAGGACTGTAGTGGTCTTTTAAACTTTTCCTCTAGGGCCATTATCAGGTCAACATTTGACTTTGTCCAATACTTTTAGTTTTAGTGCTAATTAGCAAATGTTTGCATGCTACTAGGATAGTGAGCATGGTAAACATTATATCTGCTTTATATTAGCATGTTAGCATTGTCATTGTGAACATGTTAGCATGTAGCTCTAACAATCCCTACCCTAGTTTTCTGGACTTTATCTGTTTCTTTATTAGCCGGATTGTATCAGACTGTTGATTTTGTCCCTTTGTCCCTGATTCCTGTTTTTCACAGGTAACGAATGGCTGCTAGAAAGTCAGGTGATTACTGGTGACATTGTGGATCTGTCGAAGCCCCTCTCCATGTCAGCCAAACTTCCAGCTGTTATAAAGGATTTAAACAACAATCCAAGCCTCACTTTAGGTGTATGGGTGTACTACTGTATGGAAACAAGTAAAGCTTGTATGATGAAAGCAGCCTCCTTCACCCAGCCTCTTCAAATAAGTGCCAATCATGGAGATTCAGAAATCACTGTGGCGTTTGCTCATGCCTTCTAAAACCTTTTACCTGTCTTAGTCGCAATAGTCACAGAATCAACACTTTCTGTCAGTTTTACTTTGCAGCTCAGCTAACCCTCCAGCTCCTGTTTTGTTCATACTTCTGGAAGAAGAAAACACTGATTGTCTCTGACTGTCATTTTGACAAAAATGCAATTCATACAAACCTGATTTTCAGGGGAATTTCATTTCAAACTACTCAGAAGACCCTTTTAAGAATCATAATGCATCAGTGCTTAATACTCTTGACTGTGAGTGACAGTTATTGATAGGAATGCAAATAGTCACATCCAGGCATGTTATAAAGGCTGCAGCAAATACAACTGCAGCCTAAAAATCTATATCTACAGTATATGATTATATATTTACAGTATGCAACACATTCCTACAAGAACAGGCTGTATTGACTAACTGTAAGAAAGCTGACCACATTAGTAATGTTTCCACTCAAAGTTACCTTCTAATTTATAAAACACTTTCATGGGACTATAAATTCAGAAAAATGTTATTTTGTGGATTTATTAAGAAACGTATTATTATCTAATTGGCAGGTGGTGATGATGGTGTCACGGTTGATAGACAAACAGATTTTCTATCATTTAGTGATGTACTGGAGGATTAAAAATACTTTCAAATATTGAAAACAAAGTAAAAGCAGAAACCTTTGATGAGCTTTATATTTTCACCTGAACCACCAGACGGATGTGAATTTTAAAGACTAGACTGTTTACATTCAGATGTTGTAAATCACTTTTTCACCCACCAGAAGTAATTATTGAACAATATCTTTTTTTGAAAAATAAGTGGAAGCCTTCTACGTGTGTTTGAAACTGTTTCTCACAAACATTAATGGAGCTTTTTCTTCCAGCCCCATGAGAAATTACATCGTAGTATTTTTTTCAGAGATTAATTCTGCCTTTGCTCACATAACATTGCTTTTAAATGCTAATATCTAGTTATAAAGAGGAATAAACGGACAGAAGTTAAACTTACGTCTTGAGAGGTTGATGAGAAGTTATCTACCCACATTTTTATTATCAATAATATGTTAGAAACTCCAGAGTATTAAATCACATCTTCACTTTCAGATTTTAAAAAAAAATAATATATATCCATGTGTGTTTGCTTTAGTTTACAGCTTTCATAAATATTTGTCTACATATGTTTCACCACCACAGGCCGAGCAGTCTTAAGTTGTTTACAAAGTTCACACTCACAGCTTAAAGCTTTGTTCTGTGTCTCCGCTCCCTGTATGACTGATTACACTTTTGATTACGATTATTCACAACACAAGGAGCCCTTTTTGAGTTAGACCACAAAATATTGCTGTTATCTGTAATGAATAAAGTGCCTGTTTTTGATAAGGGGAGGCATCCACTTATAAACTGATGACACCGAGTGACTTCTGCTTGTGCGCTCTGAGGGATAATATATTTACTTTTTTTTTTATTAAAATCTCTCTAACAAGCATTAATACGCTTCATCTCTACTCCACAAAGGGAACATATGAAAAATATGCTCTAATAATGCATTACTGTAATACACTGTTCATATTGTTGTGTAACACACAGTAATATATGTATGTATTATTGTCATTGGTTTTCAAAGTTATGAGCTGTTGTCAGAAATGGGTCTGAGAGTGTTTTGATTATCATCGCTGTCATTTCTCAAAACATAATTGTGCTTGTAAGACTGTTTTTATTAGGTTTGGATCGCTCAGCCCAAGAAGTGCCTCGCAAAAAGGGGTGTTACACCATGGATGGTGGGAATGCAGTGACACTTAAACTGCATCAAAAGCAATAACAATATTTTTCTGTAATGGGAGAAATGTTTTAATCCCAAGTTATTTATTTCAAATGAACTGCTCAGCTTTGTTTTCCCTCTGACATTTTCTAATGAACAGTAAAGAGCTCGAGCTTGTGGGCATTAAATTCCTTGATATTGTTTTCCATCTTTCACTGGATTTCTTTTCTCTTAGTGCGGCACTTTAAGATGCAACAGAGTAAACTAACAAAACATTTTTATCACGTTTGGTTCGTGTGTGTGCAGGTTGTGTTTCCTTCAAAGACCAATTGCTGCAATTTAATATACATTTTTTCAGAATCAGGTCACTTAGCATAACTCCACTTGATACAGTAATACATTTAAAGCAGCTCTGCTATGTGAGATATTATCAAAGGCTTCACTAATAAGATAGCTCCCGCATGAATTTTTCCTAATGCCAGGTTATGTGAGCTGACCTCAGAGGCCAGCCTTCCTGTTTACAACATACAGTAAATACCTCTCATTGTGTCCTTTCTTCTACCAGAAGCAGCACGTTTCCCTAATATATGCAGATTTGTATTAATGTAATGACCGCTTTAACTAGGTTTTGGTCATGAATTCGTGCACAATGGCTTTCATAAGCAAGTGAAGAAAAGCAGCCTTGTGTGGGTTTCTCAGTCTGCTAAGAGTAATATGTATGTCATTAAAAGTGATCTTGTGACACCTTTTAACTCCAAGACAATTTTTTATTATCCAGCTCATGTGAGGTATCAGAAACATTACGGCCTGTAGGAACGTCTGGCTTTGTTTTTCACTTTTTTTTAAAATACTGAATGAATGTAAGGCGCTGCCCTCGCTATGAAAGCCCAAACACTGATAGAAAAAGGAAACAGTTATGATCAGATTTTTTAAAGCGGTGGTTGTTAAAATTTTCCAGAGAAGGCACACACACAAGTTCAAACCGGTGCTGGAACCAAATGTCACCATTGCAAACACCATTGTTTTTATTTAGTCAATTGATTGAACATGTTAAAAAATACAAATACAAACACAATGTAAAACTTGTAAGCAATAAAAAAAACAAAAACAAAAGAGGTCATCAGCAACATATAAGCAACTCAAATTATATTGTTCATGTTCAAAAGGGGTAGGAAGAAGTGGTCATCAATTATCAATCAACACGCCTAAGGTGATAGAGGACAGTACTCTTCCAATATAAGACTGATGCTGTCTGTGGCACTCAGCCCCAAGCTCATTCTTTTCTACTGAAGATGTAAATCTTTAAAAACAAGTCACAAATGTATAGTTTCATTTGTTTAAAAAGGCTGAATAATTTCCCAAAACAGCTGGGCACTGTAGTGTTTACCAAAACTGAGTCAAACAGGAGGAAATAGTGCACTTGTTGGTGATTATTTTAAGTGCTAGTGGGCAGCAGGACCAGTGTATGAATGACTCAAAGTAAATTACAGTGGCAGCACTGTTTGTCAGGCTCTGGCTCCACAGACGATGGTAGGATCAATTCATTGGTGTTGTTTTGTCTTTTCATAGGATTCATTGACAAAAGAAAAATATCCTTATTATAAATATTACAATAATATATATACATAATGTGTGACCATGTGCATATGTTTCATAACCTTTTTACGTATACATAACCACGACATACTGTACGACTTCAGAGAAACAACAGATATTTCTCAGCGCCTACATACAACAATAAATACAAAGCAAAACAAATTGGGTTACATAATGTCATGAGACACATTGAGGTCAAATAACAGGATCAGCCATTGTCAACCAAGTTACTATAGAACATCAAAGACTTACATTTCTTATCAGTACGGGCATAAATTATGACTCAACGTATGTCAAACTCATTCAAGTTGTAAAGAGCCCAGTGTATGAATCCAGAGAAGTTGTGCATCTGGAAGGACTCTGAACAGATCCTATGGATAAATTAGTAATCTGTCTTTAAACGTGAAAAACTACGAGAGGATGAATATGGCAGCGGATGAGATAAATACTTAAAAAGTCATAATAAAGAGAGAGAAACAGAAGAGGAGCTATTATCAGCTCCCCCTCCACCACCTCCTCCTCCTCTCTCCCTCCTTTTGTATCTTTGCCCGCTCTCTTATCCCTCCGTCCCCTCTCAGCTGCTTCCCTCGCCGTCGTTCTGGCAGCATCATTAACCCTGTGTGCCTCTGGCTGCTGCCTTCGCTGCCAGAGGCCACTCACACACATGGACACAGTCTCAATTAACATGTGCCACACTAGAAACATCACCATGGAGTATGGTAACATGTGATATAACAAATCAATATTATTTTTAAAGGAAGCACATCCCTCAAGTGAGCCATGCGGATTCTGTATTGATCAGATAAGAGCCTCCAATAGCCCACAGCTGCTTTTAACAGCCAAAAAAAAAGGCTTTTTAAAAGCATTTTTTAAAGGGCTTGTAACTCCTGTGCCTCTTATGACACTCATATGATGCATGAAGCTGACACTGGTTAATTGTTACTGACCTCTCTGCAATTAATTGCTCATAAAAAGGGAAATTATTATGTTGGCTGGCTGTTTCTTTAAAAGTAAAAACCATATGGAGGTTTAGTGAAGTGGAAAATCACAGTTTTTACGTGGTTTTAATTACAGAAAAATGTATTCGCTCTTCATTGTGGCTGAGTGGGCTCCATTAAGATCTGTGTTAGAGATCAGCTTGTGTGACAGGGCAGGAGGACTGCAAACAGCAGCATAGAGCTGCTGAAAATGTTCACCTGCAACACATACCAGTTTGTCTGCCTCTGCTTCTCACCTCTGCTCAGAAGCTTAAGCTCTATCAATCAACAGAAAGGCATCCCTTCAGATAATGAAATCAACTTTAATCTTTGGCTCGATGCCGGCGTTGACACCAGAGGTCAAGCCGTTAAGTCAAGTTTAACCTGCTCTACTTCCCTTTATTCCGGCTAAACTTGCATGAACATATGTGGGAGGTAACTGCTGCTGCTCAGTGTGTCGAGAGCACTTTGCTCAGCTTACATTTGTTAAAGTGAGGGAGCAGTTGCACAAAAATATGAAAGTGTTGAGATATACATGCTATACATGTAGCCTCTAAGAGACTTCAATACACCAGCAAAGTTGAGAAATTGCTTCAAGGGTTTGAAGGCAATGTTTCTGCGTTAACAGCTTTTATAGAAACAGTTCTGCTTCACCTCTAGTGGCATCTGTACATGCGGATAGTTTTGATTTTATTTTCTGTCCCTGTTACTCTGGCTAATTCCACAGACCTCACAGTGAACAGTTTTCATTGGAACTACTTTATACCCAAGAAATCCTGTGAATGCACCAGTAGACATAAGCAGGGCAATAGAAATACTGAGGTCACGAGCCAAATCCTCCCAAGGCAACCCTCTGAACAAAAAATAAAGTCTGTATATTGAATTTCCTTCACTAACAGGAATAAATTGTTTTAGGAAAATACAGATTTTTTTTTTGTTCATTATTTTAATCCTATTTTTGTTGGTTTAAGTGTTGTCTCCAGTAATACACACCTAGTAGACAAGTGTGCAGGAAAAATATGTTTTTTTGTTGGCCTAAAAGTAGTCAAATTTAAATATATAGTGAAATTGTGCAATGTCCCAAACTCAAAGTTTTTTTACAAAGTAAAAGAAGACATGACTTCAGTGTTTTTTATAATTTAGGTGAACCAACTCCGTGCCACACTTTCTTTTTTTTTGTTCAACTATCTTTTTATTGAGAACAAAGTACAGAAAGACAGTTATATAGAAGGACAATACTTTTGGATTTTTCACAGACCACATAAACAAATAAACAAATACAACCCTCACCCCCCCTCCCCCCTCCCTACACAGCCAGTGCATCCCAATCTAAGGAGATTAAATAAGTAGATAAATAGATAAAGGTTATGATATTAATAGGTGAAGGTATCATTCAACAGGTATGAAGAATTAAACAAAAAGAAAAGAAAACAGGGTGGAAGCAGCTAATTTGAAAGTAAAGCTTGAAAATAAATGAGGAGGCCGTGCTTGCTGTGCTGTGCCACACTTTCTAATAAGCCCTTTATGAAGTGTTTATAAGTTGTAACTATTAGTTTTATTAATTGAATAAATGGAAAATTAATAATTTATTAATGCTTTACAGATCAGTTGTAGGCCATTAATAAGAACAAATTTGGGGTTTCCAAGTTGTGAAAATCCCTTTTGCTGATGTTTACCCTTTCCATTTGATAATAGGACAGTTATCAATGTTGGCAAGTCATCTTCTGCAGCTCTTTTTGACGAAGTGATGGGTCCTTTGGTCCAATCAATCAAAGGGAGTTTTCACAACCTGGCAACCCAAAAGTTGGTCTTATTGATGACTGATCAATAAAGCTTTACTAAATGATTTGTGTACATTTAAGATATTGAATATTCTTGCTTACATAAAACATTGTTTTTTTGGGGCTGTTGCTCCGTTTTGTGTTATTTCTGCTGTAGGGTGCCTTAATAGAAAGTAGTACTAGTGGAACACAGATTTCTACTTTTCATAAGGGAAATTAAGCTAATAAGTGGCCTTATTATTTCAGCCTCGTCATATCTCAGTAAGAAAGCCCTGCTCCCAACATAGGTGGCTGTGAGTGCCTCAGGTCTAGAGCTGACGTTGACACTCTGAGAGAGGCTTTGTTATGTTGGGGTCAAGCTGTGTCACAGCCTCTGGCGCTGAATTGTTAGCTTCATGAGCAGGCAGAAAAACAAGGAGCGCCGCATCACCTGTCTTTGTGTGCAGTCTGTTTGTCACGGGGCCGGTGCAAATGCTTTCACTTCACTGTCTGATCATCAAGATGTCTGTCCTTGTGTTCATTTTTTTAAAGTCTTGTCTTTCAGCTGTAGAGTCAGAAAGGCTGCCTGACACTCACAGGGTATGTGCACATAGAGGCTGCTGTCATTTCAAAACAATTTCCTTCCTGCGTGAACAAATAAATGAAAGTAAATGTAATAATTATATGTTGTTTTCTGAGGAGCTCAATTTGGCAGAATCAGCACTGTGTCATCTTTTCAATCACGTCTCAAGACCTTCTTTTACAGTTTTGCTTGAATGTAACAACATTTCTGTCCCGACTGTTGTTTCTTCAGCTTTCACATCTTCTTGTGTTGTTTATTAACTATAGGCTGTGTATAAGGCTGTCTGTCAGTCAATGCAGGCTTGGTGTTCCTCCGCCTGTTTGTTCAGTTTGTTGACATCTGGATGAAAACAAAGAAACCTTTAACTCTTAACTCTTATCTTATAGGTAAATGTATGTTTTACATGGATTTTAATGACCTGGATGCATCAATAGTTTGGCTGACTGACTGACCTCATAGCTGTGGAATGTATCTTTGTGATAAAAATATAAAATGGACAAGTGGAAAAACAAGCGTGTTTGTGATGGCAAGTGATGAAAGAGGAAAATCCCTGTGGTTCATGTTATTGTGGATTTTGGATCTCCATGGTTGGCTTCTCATGTTCCCAAAGACTAGTAGATTGTTGACAGATCAGTCAGTCACAGACAGTTAGGATGTGGTTACAAAGCTGCTTGTCAAAAATATCCTCTTCTTCCTGAATGAAAGTGTTGTCTATTCATCCATGATATGAAAATGAGACCGAATGTATCATTTTTTAGGTTAAGGTGTTGTTTGCTGCCTCAACTTCTGGGACACTGCTGGGACAATTTGTCCGCTGAGCTACGTTGATTGGTCCTGAGGAGCAGTGATGTCACCACCTGGATGTGCTCGGGCACAAGCTGAGGGCGAGAGAGGAAGAACTCCAGATGGATTTGGCGCTCGATGGGAGTAGAGCTGTGGCTCGTGCGACCGCTACAAACTGGAAAGGCTGCCTTGCACTGCCTTGATGAACTCGACCTGGTCCCGCACACAGCGCAGCAGCCCGTCATGGGGGACGGTGGCGCGTTTTCGCCGGTGAATTTCCTGAATGGCTCGGGGAGCGAGGCATCGGACGCACCTGGCTCCGCTACAGCTGCGTCCGAGCAGTGGATGGCGGGGATGAGCCTGGTGATGGGTTTGATCGTCCTGTCTATTGTGTTCGGGAATATCCTGGTCATTTTGGCCATAGCCAAAACGCAGAGGCTGCAGACGCTCACCAATGTGTTTATTGTGTCGCTGGCGAGCGCGGATCTCATCATGGGGCTACTGGTGGTGCCGTTTGGCGCCGCGCTCGAGGTGCGTGGATCGTGGCAGTACGGCTCCTTTTTCTGCGAGTTTTGGATCTCCGTGGATGTCCTGTGCGTCACCGCCAGCATCGAGACCCTGTGCGTTATCGCCATAGACAGGTACGTGGCCATCACCTCCCCTTTCCGCTACCAAAGCTTGTTAACCAAAGCTCGGGCCAAAACGGTGGTGTGCGCAGTCTGGGCTATCTCTGCGCTGGTCTCCTTCCTCCCCATCCTGATGCACTGGTCCCGTGACAGTGTGGACACAGCCTGCTACGAGGACCCTGAATGTTGCGACTTTGTCACCAACAGGGCATATGCCATCTCCTCATCCATCATATCTTTTTACATTCCTCTAATGGTCATGATATTTGTTTACGCCCGTGTTTATAGAGAGGCGAAGAAGCAGCTGAGGAAGATCGACAAGTGTGAGGGCAGGTTTCACAACACTTTAACTGGACTGACCTCCAAATGCAAGAAGAGGCCGTCTAAAATCCTGGCACTCAGGGAGCAGAAGGCGCTCAAAACGCTGGGCATCATCATGGGGACGTTCACCCTGTGCTGGCTGCCCTTCTTCATAGTCAACGTGGTGCGTGTGTTTTGCGCAGAGGTGGTGGACAAGGAGCTTTTCGTGTTCCTAAACTGGCTGGGGTATGTGAACTCCGCGTTTAACCCCATCATTTACTGCCGGAGCCCGGACTTCAGGAAGGCTTTCAAGAGGCTGCTGTGCTGCCCGAGGCAAGCCGACCGCAGGCTGCACATCAGCTCCTGCGACCTGTCCCGGTGCTCCGGTGGATTCGTTACTGCTCTGGAGCCCGGCACATTGGGGCTGTGGTCGGATTGCGCCGGTTTGGACAACAGTGACAGCAGCCTGGCGGGGACCACAAAGCTGTCTCACTCTGAATCACAGCTGTGAAGGAAAAAAATAAACTTTTGTTGAGTTGGATTACAACGAACTACCTGGGATAGGATGGTCACAAAAGCGGGCGTTGACTCCTTGAGCGTGGGTTTCCTTTTGGGAAAGGTATGCGCGAGCTGCATCATATAATGTGTCTGTTTTGTATGAGAAGTAAAACATCAGACGAAATCACCAGAATTGTATTTGAACGCCATGGTTTTTAAAAGAGGCATCAGGACCAATGTTTTTTCCAAGATGCGCAATAGGACAGTTTAATAACTAAGAGATGATCCAATTTGCTAAATAATATCACCCCTAAAATTTAAGATAGGTGGATCTGATGAATTATAATGGGTGCTGCATTTTGCCATAAAACAGGATTCAGTGAGAGCATACGCACCTGTTATTTATTCCATGTTTTTAATTTATTTATTATTATATTGGATCAGTTCAGTGCTTTATTGAGGATGATCATCTATTAAGGGGGACTGGGTATCTTTAAGTTAACCCAGGATCGTGATGGGTGACAATGTATTCTTAAAATGACTGATAAGCTGCTCAGGCGCACTGTAATAAACGCGTTATTTAAAAGCATTGGTCGGAGTGACTGTACTGTAAATGTCGTGCTCACAATGTGTTTTTACCTCACAGCTATCGGCAAGTGCAATGCAGACAGGTATTTGTTTATATTAAACATTTATATAAATATGTATTTATTCCGCGCTGTCTTTTACATAGGCCTATATGTGGGGCTGATTCCCACGCCATTTGTACATAGTGTGGTGTTTGAAGTGAGGAATTTGAGCCTCTCTTTTTGTTTTTTTCTCATTTAAGATTTACCTGCTATTGTAAGGTGGTGTGTTGACTCCTGTGAAATAAAAGGAAGTTTCATTGATAACTACTGTTTGAGCTTTATTTGGATTTTCATTTTCTTATTGGTTCAGACTGCTGAGATCACCTGGAACCTGATTGGCCTCTATTCGATTTTTAAACTATGGATTTTGTACACATTCATGCACAGTGGATTAATATGGTTTTGTATAAAGTGTTTATATGTTTAACCTACTTTATTCTCAGCTGTGCCCTGATGAAGGTTCATTCAGATAGAGCATCTGCAGGCATTAGAGTACAAATCAAACACTGAAACAACTGCATTATGGTTGGTTTGAGATAATGATGAATCAGTTTCAGAAAAAATATTTCTATCAATTGAAATGTTAAAGCATTGTTGCTATATTTCACATTCAAATTTTGATTAAAGGTGCCATAGGTAGGATTGCAAAGATCCAGGACAACTTCTCAGTCCCTCCCCCTTTCCGCTAAAGCCCAAAACAGTCTCCTAAGCCCCTCCCCCCACAAGGGAGAATGAATGTGTGTGCATAAGCAGTGATTGACACGCAGTTAGACACCCCAGGCCCTGATTGGTGCATCTGGACAGGGAGCGGTAGATTTTTGCAAATCGCACTACAGGCTGTAGGTGGTGCCAGAGGAGCCAGATTTTTTTTAAATTACCTGCTTCATGTAGTTTTACTCAAACATCAGTCACAGCAAATATGACAGAAAGTTAGTTTTATAAGGCTTACCTACTGTACCTTTAACTGATTTGTTGTATATTACTTTTAACAGCATTTGACCCCAGCTTAATATATAAGTGTAAAGAATTGTGTGATTTTCAAAATATTCACTATTTTAAAACTTCAAAGATCTACTGCAGCAATCTTGTACTTCCATAAATGTGGGGAACTCATAAGAGACATATTAAAAACAACAAACAATTTGTGCAGCAGAGGCCGAAATAGCCTAACTTTTAGTCCCTGTGGGTTGTGTGCCACAAACACTGGATCCTACATTTCCCATAATGCATCTTGATAACGTCCTCCATTAGACCCTCCCTGCCTCTTGTACCCAACATCTCCAATATGTAGGGCAGGCTTTCTGTTAAAAGTCTGAAAACCCAAGACAATGAAAGATTAACCCTGGTGATGTCATAGTGATGTCATTAGGGTTATTGTGTCAGTTTGGAAAGTGCACACAAAACATCAAATCATTTTCCCAGATTAAACAATACAATACGTTTCACTGGAACATGTATCAAAAGTCTTAAAATTCTAAACATATTATGTAGCTTCTTGTTTATCATTATCAATATTTGCCATATAGGCCCAAAAGATTTTGCATACTCTCCGCTGCATACAGTCTCATGCAGGAGCCTCTTGCTGTTTGATTGTTTACACTTTCCATAGGCCTCACTCTGAACGCCTATAGAAGATGTTTTAGTAAACATGACAGCTGGTGTTATAAAGTGACTCTGAGGAGAAATATTTCCATTTCTTTCTGGGGAATATTAATTAGCCCTTTAGCTGGACGTCTTTATAACATATTAGCATGATGTGTCCTGCTAATGTTGCTCTCCCTGAAGGGCTGAGTCGTACATTTCAATTAGACCAGAAAATCCGAACGGAACTTAGCTCAGCTGTTTTGGCTAATGAACATTGTTTATATATGATTGGTTGGACTAATGTCTGAATGAGACCCAGCTTTTAGAAAGAAAGAAAACAACAGCAGTGCAGCCAGCATCATTGATGGCCTCCTGGCAAAGACCCACTTCATTATTAAGCATTGTTTGTTTGGCAGGCAGTTGGGGGTTTAGGCAGATTAGCATTGGGCTCACAGATGGAGGAGCTAATCAGCAGCTTTAAGAATAATTGTTCCAAATTGCATGTGTATCAGTGGATATTTTGGCTGCTCCAAGTCAAAGTAGATTAACTGATATCACTGTAACCTATGCAGTAACTAAGGTTACTGTTGGTGAACACAGAGTTTACATTCAAAAATATGACTGGTCAGTACTTTTGGTGTGTTTCACTGGAGTGATTGACAATCAAGTTTAGTTTCCTTTAAAGCTTTAGTGCGTAACTTTTTGATATTTATGAACATCCGTTACATTCAAGCCATTGCAACATGAGTTGCTACAAAGCTAATTAAGACTATCAGCTCCACACAACTCTCTCTGTATTTCTCAATTATGGCTGTGTTCAGAAAATCCGTCATCCGGTGACTTTCCCGCGCTGAAACTCCAGTAAAGATTATTACCTCTTCTGAAGAGTCCATCATGTTTTTTCATTCCTCCATGTCCTCTGTGGCTACCATAGACTGTAAATATTAAGAGTCTATGGTGGCTACTAGCAACTGCGTGGGGTAGGGCTGGGGGTACGATCATGTATGGCTTGTATCATGTGGACACACCAACAGTGTTGTTGTCATTACTTAGAATTTCTCATGGGGGAGACAGAAACTACGCACTATAGCTTTAACTGTTATAGGCCAAGGCCAATTGTTATATATCTATTGATACCACTTTCTGGTCTGTACAGTAAAAATGTAGCCACAGCCAGCAATTGGTTAGCTTATAGTAGCTTAGCATTAGGATTGGAACCAGGGGCAAACAGCTAGCCTGATTTCTGTCTAATAGTAACAAAATCTTCAGCAGCTTTAAAGCTGACTTATGAACACATTATACTTCTTTGTTTAATCTGTACAAAAAAAACCTAAAAAACTGACTATTTCTTGGCTTGCAGGAGTTGTAGGCCTATGGTAGTGAAGGAGGAGAGACTAATTATTATGGGCAGATTTTCTTACCTTTGAACAGAGCCAGGCTAGCTGTTTACCAATGCTAAGCTAACTGGCTGCTGGCTCCAGCTTTATAATTGCACAAATGTGTGAGTGGTATCAATCTTCACATCTAACTCTCGGCAAGACAAAGTACTTTTTCTCAAAATGTGAAACTGTTACCTTAAATTTTATTGTATTTGCTCCTGTTCAAACGATGTCAAATATAGTCAATGAAATATGGGGACATTTTACAAGACCAGGTGCAACTCGAGGTGCAATCATTCACTATGAAATTTCCATATTCCCAGATGTTAGTGCACCCTTAATCTAATTTCAACATGGTTTCACAGCAGAATGACATTTTTCCATGACTTCCCAATTCACCACATCCACACTGCAATGAGACTTTAAAGGAGTGTCTGGAGCTCTTTCAGATCTTCTCAGGCAGCAGGTGTGAGGTTTCATTCAGTTATTACATGGACTGAACCTCCTCTCATCCAGATTATGAATATTGTCTCCGCCAACCACCGCCTACTTCCATCTGTACTTGATTAAAGACCGACACAAACATCATTATCATCAACGAGAATCAAAAACATTTAGACCATGAGACTTCTTTGTGAATCAGTAATCTTATTCTTTCCAATTGTGCTGCTGTGATATTATGCTTAGACACATTTGCTTTATAACATATTTTACAAGCCTTTAAATAATGATTTGCCATGTACAAATACTTTGTTAAAAAAAAGCAACAAAATCAAAGTCAGTTGAAGAAGATTTCTAGCACTCAATAAGCTCCTTTGGTAACCAAGGACTTGATGTAATTCAACTTATCCAACAGAAACATGATTATGAAACATGATTTTCTTAAATGCTCTGCAAATAGGCTACTGTCATTTTCTTCGGGAGGTGGTTGGAGGGGAGGTTTTTTCAAAACAAAACAGTAATAATGGAAGAAATTTTGGAACACCAGAAATGTCATCACCTGGAGATAATTACTGCTGATTGCTAAGTATTACAACCTTATCAGATCCCAAGGGGAGCAGAAAAGTGCACCTTTTGCACACCTTAGCCACTTTCAAGTCTTTTGTTTGTCGACATCAAATATATAATAATAAAATATACATGTGAAAAATATATTTCATTAGCCTGTTAAGCCCACCAATTTACACCAAAGTGCTGGATTTAGTTGACATTTTGAGAGAAATTTAAGGGAACCAACATTTTAAGTCGTATTTATGAATGTACAATATAGCTAAATGACAAGCATGAACTTGTGGAGACTCTGCTGGCACACACGTCTGATGCCAAACATTGAAAAAACTCAACTTCCATTGGCTAGTAAATGCCTTGTAACCCTGTAAGATTGACTTCCCCTGTGATTTTTTCCACTCCAAATCACGCTGCGAGTGTTCAGGTGTGGTGCCAAAAGCAGGTGCTACGCTTCATGTGTCCATCTGTTTGGATTCCCATGTGAACTTGGCGCTCAGCGGTCTCCATCTGCCATGCTTTGGCTTGCTTTGACTACGGCTCACGTAAAGATTGGGGCAAATGTTGTCAGTCATGTTCAACATTTTGATCTTGTTGATCTTTTATAATGTAAAAATTATAATTATTGTGTTGCACTTGCAAGAAATATGAACTACGCAACTAAACACTCCTGACTACATTCTTTTGGAAACATTCGCAATCAAGAGGGAGCAAAGTAGGCAATAGCATTTTTTCATTGGTCCACTGGTTTCTCACTCCAAATCAGATATGATGTGGCTCTGTCAGAACATTGATGCACTGTGGCTCCAAAAACCTACTCTGACTTTCTTTGTTCCTCAATAAGCTGATGATTCGGCATCGAATGGTCCAGGAGATTTTGTGTACAGGATGACAATGTGTGTGCTAACAGAGATGGTGTAGTTTAGCATTTCTTTTTGAGAGTCAAATGAAAAGATACCACTCCCATATCTGTCTGTTAAATATGTCAGGAAACGGTTAACAGGGGGAAACAGCAAGCCTAGCTTTGTTCAAAGGTAACCAAACCCCCTACTTTACCAGCACATCTAAAGATGGCTCCAACCTCATATTGAATGGAAAGATTTGAGAGTGATATTGATCTTCTCTTCTAACTCTCAGAAAGTAAGCAAAAAAATATATATTTTACAAAATGTCAAACTATTCTTTTAAGTCACCAGCAGGACTGCACTGATTACTGCAAACATTATTATGGGGTCCACTTCTATCCCCTGGGTCTATAAGTTATCTTCTTTTCAGGCTTCCAAAGATCTGACTCTACCATTATCACACATGCAAGCATTTTGAGATACAGATGTTTGCAGTTTAGTCTCTTTGCAGCCCCCCCCCAACCTTTTGAAACGCCCCTTTCTTTTAAAGAATAATCTTAAAAGCCCTGGCTGGATTACCAGTCTTTCACAATAACATTGGGGTTCAAGAGGTGGACTTGCACACACATGATGAGTGGCTTCACAGAGTGTTCAAAGCCCTCTGAGAGGCTACGCTGAGTCCAAAAGGGTAAAAGTGCCCTTTTGCAAGACTGCCAACTGACATTGGGGTTGTTTACCCCTCTCAGTAAAGGCCACTGGGTCACTCCAGGAAAACATAACAATGGTACATCACTGTAGATCCAGTGCACCTTTACACTGGCTGTTCAAGAAGAATATACAAAATGTACTTAAAGTATCAAAAATAAAAGTGCTCATTCTGCAGAAGAATGTGACTGATATATTATTATAAATGACATTATTAGATTTTGACTGATGCATCAATGCATAAGTAGCATTTCTGTGTCATAGCTGGTCAAAGCTATTTCTAACTTCCATACAGTATATACAGTTAAGTCAGTCAGGCCCCCTCCAAAATTCACACAGTAAATCTGAGGGGTTGTGACAATTAATCAGAGGAAATAAAAAAGTTCTGTTAAACAAATGTTTATTCATTTTTGGGACCTTTCTCTAATCTTGTTTTTTTGTAATAGGAAATAGATGGGAGGAACAAACAGTTTTTTTTGTAATGGGTCACAAGCAAAAATGTTATCTTCTGTAGTATCTTAATCTAAATACTAACTACAGGAGCAGCCAGTAAATACATGCAGTAACGAGTAAAAAGAGCAATATTTCCTTCTGAAATGTAGAGCATTAGAAGAATAAAGTATCATTAAATTGAAATACAAGTACAGTTGAATTAATGTACTTAGTTACTGTCCACCACTGCGGAGCAATACAAACGAAACACCAGCCTGTTTACTCTTGTCTGCCTCCAGCATAAATATACAGAAGACAATTTCTGTGTTCTGGTTTAAGCATGAAACAAAATACATTTCATTCATAAATCCATTCACAAAATGTACTCTGCTGAAACCTGTTGCATAGCACATTTTTTTTATTTTTTTCTTTTATTACAAATCTGAATGAACATGACAACATCTCCGTTTGTTAATGTATTACAGCAGCACTGCTGGAGAAAATCACCCCTCTCAAGTGAAGCATTTGAAGAGGCAGAGCAAGAGAGTGGCATACAATCAAAGCATTACTGAGATGTTGCACACTTAGGAGGGCTGATTTTTCTAATGGTATATAATGATAGACCAGATGGAAACATGAATATTTACAATTAAAAAGGTCTATTTTTGTACACAGAATTACAAAACACTTAAGTTAAAAGACAATAAGTGGACCACTCATTATAGAGACCCATTCATATTCAAATGTTTTTATCTTAATGTTGCAGCTGTAGCCGTGTCTGTGTTGGGATGGAATACAGTAAACAAATTAAAAAATTGACAGGACAGGCATCTCTAGACCTTGAGAGCTACTGTCATGGTTGCTGCTGCGTCTAAAGGACATGAGCAATGCTTTATGAATTCAAGGGTGGTCATCTAAGCTGATAGGAGAATCCTTTATCAGCGGGCTAAAAATAGCCTGTCAGTAACCATTGGCCTGAATTGGATATCTGAACCTACCGCCCCATTGCCTGCGGAAAAAATGGGAAATATCACCCATACGTGAAGAGAATGTCCAAGGAATCAAATGTCTTATTTTCCTGCTAAATGATGCATTATCTTATGACAGATGCTATCAGTTGGTCTGTAGGTGTTTCGTAATGTCTGTACACGTGCATGCGTGGGAAAGAGTAAGCTCATAAATGATGTTAAATTCTGATGTGTGGATATTGGGACAGAGTGACTAAGGATATTGTTCAACAAAACTATGTTGAACTATTTTGATCCAAAAGAATAGATAAGGTGACTGAACAAAATTCTCCATGTGAACAAGAGCTGGAACGCAAAAATGAAAAACATTAGGAGTAATCCACCAATTTAGCATTAAACACTCCTGCAACAATGTCAGACTCAAGATGGAGTTTTAAAAAATGTATCAAAATCAAAGCAGCAGAGATTTTGTTTTTGTTTTCTTCCATGCATTCTTCGTCATGTCAAACCCTGGTGCCTACGTTACCCACAATGCAACTTGACCGCCGACATTTCAGTCAGAGATTCAGGTATGTTATGCTAATAGCGGCTAATGTAACCTCAAGCCGCTAGCCTTAAGCAGAGGTGAGAAGCGGCTACAGAGGTCTGGTAACATCAGTTCTTTCTTACTCCACCCCTCAAGTGACAAGTTCCCCTTTAATGATATCCAGCTTCCAAAATGTGAAGGTTTGCAGCTTTTTTTTGTCTTATGTGACATTAAAATTGACTTTGGACTGTTGGTTGAACAAAACTAGCAATGTTAACACCTTACCTTGGGCTCTATGAAACTATGATGGGCATTTTTCACTATTTTCTAACATTTTATAGATCAAATGTATATTCAAACTAGGTCACTTGCACAAGAATGATGCTTTCATTGACACTAAAATGGAGGAAAGTTCGCTCTTGACTAGGGCTGTGCAATTAATCAAAATTTAATTGTGATTATGATTTCGGCTCCCAATGGTCACAAAAACAGAATAATCGAGAAAAACAATTAAGCTAATTTTGCAAGTAAACTCTTATTTTCTCGTGTTCTGAATGAAAAAATAAAGTTTCAATAGGAAAAGTATTAAGGCAAAGTTCACAGTTCTATGTGTTTTTTTTTTTTTTTTACTGTTGATTTATTTAACTTTTTCCACTGTTTTTTAAGTTCAATAATTGCAACATCTTTCCAGAAGTCAAAGAGTAATCGTGATAAATTATCGTGATTTCAATATTGACCGAAGTAATCGTGATTATATATTTTCCCCATGATTATTATTATTTTTTTTTTTTGTTTGGATTTTGGGAGTATTCCCATAGCGTTGGGTTTTAAATCATCTGAAAGGCTGGCTGGTTTGACTGACAGTGGCGCAGTGTTGTGCATGACCTCCAGCACTGCTGACACAGCTGCTTTTGAAGTGGAACCTAAAGCTGCGTGCCGCTGTGTGAGAGGTTGTCTTTGTGCAATTATACTTAATTTCACTGTAACTGCAAAACTGAAACCAGAACAGATGTTAGTGTCAACATTATCTTTATGGCAAAAAAAACCAAACATGAGATATGAGACACTGCGGGACATTCAAGAGAAGCTACTCATCTCCTTTTATTCCCTGGAAACACCACATATACAAACAGAATCCAGAAACAGAATTTTTAAAAACATCTCATTGTAATTTTACAGAATGATATATTTACAAATATATATTATATAATCACAGTTTGAATATTTCACAAAACAAGAGCAGGGGGAATCACTGCACAGCGGAAAGAAAAAAAGAAAAATGACTTATTTAATGTCACATTTTGACACTCACACATACTCAACACCATTTCTTTATACTGTATCTATATACTGAAACATTATTCAGTCAGTCACACAATGCTGCAGCATGGCTTCATTGGGAATATGTGAAATCTCGAATCAGCATGATTCTTACAGGTGACATGCTGTGACCAACTCAGAAGAAGCATATTAGCATACCTCTGAGAATTATGAGGAATTAATTAGGAAGTCCCATGCGGGTGTTTTGCATAGGTTGTATTCGACTTCTGTCCCAGAAACAGACTGCAAAACAACAAAACCAACTGCAATGCTTTCCACCTATTCAGCAGCAAGCAGCTGATTTTTGCATTGTTAAAGATGTATTACACATCCAAAAACAGAAACCTAAATGTAAAGTGATAAAAATGCAACCTGACTAAACCTTTTGGAGTTTAAAAGATTCAGTTTCAATATCAAGGAGAATTCAGATGTAATCTCTGTGTTCTGTCTATACGGGAAGGGGATCAAGCTGTAACCATTCATGACCCACACAAGTCTGTTTCCGATTGTGGCAATAAAGAAGGCTTATGTTTTGTGACAGCTTCTGCAATCAAATAAAGACCAAAGAAAATGTAGTATTGTTGAATCAAGCCAGTTGCCTGCTCTATTACCTTTTAGACTGTGTGTGTTTGAGACAGAAGCTGCAGGGGTGTGTGTGTGTCAGAAGCTGCAGGTGTGTGTAGGTGTGTCTCTTGACCGACTAACTGGTTTAAATGCAAATCGAGTTTACGCCTCTGGATGTAACAAACTTCATGGTCAACCCGGTGAAAGCCTATAAGCTCCGATGCCAAAGCATCTACACAAGGTGTAAACACAAAAGCTTTGAGAGGTTAAAAAGGCACACATGCTGCCATGCACACAGACACACACACACGTTAGACACTTTTAAATATTCAAACACCAGCACAGTTGCATGTTGCACATACACAAGCATAAAAACAGACATAAAACAGTATACTGGTGCACAAACACATTCAGAAAAAAAAGACAAAATAGAAAGAAGAAAAAAAATAATCAATGAAAGGAACACCATTGCACTTTGTCCCTGGATATATAGGTTCCATTGGCTTTCCTGAGCTACAGCTACAGATCTTCGGTCCCTCTGATTCTTTGACACTTTATTTACTTCAATGGACTCTGTGACAAAAAAAAAAAAAAAAAAAAAGGAGTGTAATAGGAAAACCTTAACATGTTTGTCTTTCTCCCTCCTACCAGATCATAGTGTGCACAGGGTGCAACGAACATTTCTACAAGCTGTTAGCATTTCTGTGTCCACTGTTTGGAATGAGGAATGCTAATGATGCTTACAATCCACTTTTAGGGAAGCTGAAACATAAACAGCTTTAGATGCTCGTGTCTGATTAAGAGAAGTTGTTTCCAGTTGGTAAACAGACAGATTAGTGAAGGATAGGCAACAATATTCAAGGTATTCGTTATTTTAAATTAAAAGCAAAGAACACAAATTCTTAAAGAAAGCTTTAAGTGAAAACTAATAAAATAATAAAAATAAAAATGGACAACCAGCCAAAAAAAAAAAATAATCACATTCAAAAATGGGCAAACTCAAGACCAGCTCTACATTTCAACTGTATATTATAATTTATATTTTCTTCAGTTTTACACAACTTGACGTGAGGATACTTCCAATCGGATGGCATTGTGCTGTTGGCTGCATGAAACATTGCAAAGACAGTCTGCTTCCTTCAGTCTAGCACCGGTGTCACACAGATGGGTGGGTCTGCTGATCCGAGGCACCTTGCTTCACCAGATCGGGCCGTTTAAGTGCTGTGCAGAACAAAAGTATAATGAAAAATGCGCAGGTGGCACACAAGGTCCCCAACAAGCCAGGGCTGATCTGTTTTTTTTTTTCTTCTTCACTTTTGCTTCTCGGAATGCTGTGTGTAGTCAAGCTGAAGAAGCAGCTTTTCAAAAATACATTTGGCTTATTGGCAGACTGACATCCGGAGACCAGCAGAGAGACCAGCAGAGAGAGCATGCTGGGCAATGAGCATCTCATTTCAGTTTACTTACTGTACGGTGAAAAGAGCTGCGAGGAGACGAAGATCTTTTTTATAGGATATATTCATTGGCAAATCAGTGTTCGTTGTAATTTTTTTTTTTTTTTTTAAGACTACTTCTTAGGTAGAATTTACTATACATTCATAATTATGGCATTTCAGTCAATTAGTTTCCAAGGCAGTCAGACTTTCGAACTTGAAGCAACTGGCCCGAGGAGATTTATCTGGGCAAAACTCAGGGGAGACGGACGTTAGCCAGAGGAAGATTTGTTGTGTTGGAGGAGGTGGTACATAGTGGATGGAATAATGACAGTTCAAGTAAGTTCAGACACATTCTCCAGTACAAGAGGTCCTTCCAAAAAGCAGTCTGAGGTGCTACTGGCACTTATAACATTCAATTTGCTCCTTTATATGTTGAGATCATGACTGTGTGTACATCTACAATTATGCTGTTCCTTTAAAACCCTTTGGTTGGAGATTCCTTAAGTAGTTCTTGGTCATTTATTTCCTCTGCCCTGTGACATGGTTTTGTCACTTCCTCCTCACTCCGTCCTCAGGATCTCGCTGCTGTTTTATGAGCCTCTCGATCTCGGCCCCCAGAGTCTGTAGATTATCCTGTTAAAGAGAGTGAAGACTTTTTGACTCAAATACTACATTTAAGTAACAATACATGAGAGGCTGCATACTGTATCAGCAATAATAGTTATATGACGTGGATTCAAGGTACGTTTGACACTCCAGTATGTATAAATGGTGAAAAATAAATCAGTTACACTGCAGCACATGTATTGCACGCTGACAGGCATAGTGGTAAATGGGTTGCAACTCACTAATATTATTAACTCTTCCTGAAGTAAACACACCATCTAATCTGATGACTAATCTACATGCAATCTAATGGATCAGCAAGTAATCAGTAAGAAAATTACAACACAAATTGATTTTACCCTTTATTAAATGCACAAACTTAAAGCTGCACTAATCAATAAGGTTTTAACGGCTCAAATGACTGTGTGTAATGTGAAAGGGGTCGCTTGTAGTGATGAATCCGCATATACATTTCACTCAGCTCTCCCTCGCTCTTTGGAGCGTTTTAGTGGAAACTAGTCATAACAGGGTGCCGCTGTCCTGGCACTACATTTCCTTGTGGGTACATCATCTGGCTACATCATCACTTCAGACAGACTGCTGTTATAAACCGAGGGCTGAGAGGTAGAACGGATTCATTTATTTAACACTAACGCATCAGAACATTGGTTCAGTTGAAAGCCTAATTTAATTAAATTATCAAAAGACCCTCACGTGCAGAAGCAGGACAAAGCTCACATACACAAGGGCTGAATGAGGATGAATACTATGAATTTAGGCTTAAATCAACTATTTCAGGACATGAACCAGTAAGCAGTTATTGTGGGGCACAGTATCCTTTCTTAGCATAAGCATCAATAATGCAAGTTCTGGATTAGACCACGATTTCCAACATGTCATCTCTTTAAAAACGGAGAAAGTTGATAGACAACCTGGCGAGCACACTGTCCTGACAGGACTGTCAGCCTGTCAAATAAAACAAAAAGTCACATACAGACAATTTGATACATGCTGTGACTGACTTGAAAGGTTTGGGAGATACGACCAAAATGTCAGACAACCTCACTGGACAAAAAGTGAAGCTGGCTTGACATTCCCTGTGCTCCGATTCATCTACCCCTACACTGTCATATTGTTGATATAGTATTTTATTACCGTCCCTGTAGTGTTGTTGTTGAAGTAAAGCTGTTGAGACGTATGAATTGACAATATTAATATTGATTTCATATTTGTAACTGTGCTACTTCTGTTGTGCAGACTGGGCCTGATTTATATAAGCAAAACAAGTCCCTCTTCGTAAACTTGATTATTTCATGTTTTGTTTATTAAGGCCTTTGAGACTTAAATCAACAACAATATACACCATCAATCAAGATTATGTATTTACAATTCATTCAAATGCATTTGGTGTCAATTTTTAGAAAAATATAGAGCAGAAACGAAAAAAAGACAATGATTGTTTGCATCAGGATTTGTTGTAGTTAATGTATGAAGCTGTGAAATGATTTATCTTTTTGAGTCCAGTGAAAGCAAGTGGTTGAAAACATAATGCTGAAAGGTACCCATGAATAGCAACTGCTTCTGCACAGGGCTAGGTTGACTGAGATGCCTGGGCATGATCACTTAGTTGGCACGACCTATGAACTAAATGAGGCTCCCATCAGTATTCTGCATGAGCACTTTAAAGTGCTATAGGAGAGGCATCCAGGGATCCTGCAGCCTTCTGGGCTGGTGTAGGCTTGAAAAGTGCAGTTTGTTACACATTAGAACGGTTATTTTTGCATCTCCATTGTCAAAAGTTGTGGATGGCACCAATAGAACCACTCCTTATCTTGTTTTTTTCGTTACCCCTCTGTTGAGGTACCTAGCACACTGATCCAATACTAAAAATGGGAGCTGGAAACACTGCAGTCCGCGATTGGCGCAGACGTTCCTCTGCATCGTCGGTATAGAGGAAATACAGCGAGAGATGGGAGGAGCAGTAAAGAATAACAAGGTTTTTCAGCTCGTTTCTCAGCGCATGGCTGTCCACGGCTATTACCATCCAGTAACGGCCAAGCCTACATTTAAGTACATTTAAGGAGTACCGTCTGCTGTGGAAACACAGAACAGTGATTTGGTACATGTCCATATGGGTTACGTACTGTTTTAAAGGTACTATACCTTAAGTGGTTGATGGAAATACGGCTTTAGAGGATGTGAGCAAACATCAAATTATCTGTTTATTTTAGATTCATGCATAAAAAAAATCCCCCACAGACTTAAAGGTCCAATGTGTAGGAATTTCTCCCATCTAGCGTTGAGATCATACTGTATATCGCAATCAACTCTCTCGCACCATGCAGTTCGAAGTATGTATTACAGCTACGGTAGCCTTCACGCTTCAAAAACCCGGTCTCTTGCTCTTTTCAATATACTTTTTCGGGGTGAAGAAGAAGACTCCTGTTCCTGAAATTTGGAATACTTATGAGGACTATGGTTGACTCCTCCTCAGATCCCTGCAGGGTTAATTGAGACAGCTAGCTAGACTATCTGTCCAATCTGATTTTTCTCTCGCACGACTATTTTGCAGCGGCTCTGTGCAGAGCTTAGTGCCACCCATAACGATTGTAATTGGTTTACAGGAATGCCATTAAACCAGAGCACGTTTTCCTCCCATCCCGGAATGCTGTTTGGAGTAGCAAGACTCTCCTCCGCTCCGCAGCGTGTGAATGTTCTGGCAAAGCGAGACTAAGTTACATCAGGCTGTGTGGCTCCAAAGGTGGAGCATGACACAGCCAATAATTTATTTACTCAGGTCATCTAAACTTAATTAATCCCTCAATGTGAATTGGGTGGCTTTCAAGGAAACTGCACACATGAATCATTTTTGTTGTTGCACTTAGAGCAAAATACTTTTGAGTATGATGCCTTCTGGGGGAGAACTTACCTTCAGAGTAATGTTCTTCAGCAGTGTGTCCTCCAACACAGCCTGCAGCTTCCTGTTGATCTCCAGTGACAGGTCCAGGGTCAGCCCGCTGTCCGCCGGGTGGGAGGAGTAAAGCGAAGCCATGATGCCTCCCCGCCGGCTAAGGTTGGCCTTGTTAATGTCCGATGCCTCTGATGAGAAGGCCCCTGACTCCTCTCTTAGCACATAGCTCTGGATAATTCTGTGGGGAGGAAGGGGGGGAGGAGATGAGTCAAACAGTGAGCTTCAAAAGGAGGGGGAACGAAGTGAATGTGTGGCATCGGCTGCAGACTGTTAAGCAAAGAAAATTGGGATTTAAAAAAAGGTGAGAGCATGGAGAGCTCCTACAGAACAATAAAACCATTTCCAGCAGAAAAAGCATTTGGACGTTTCTGGAATAGTAATTCCAGTGGGATGGCTTGTTGTACTTATGTATGTGCACGGGATACATTCAGTCATAGTTTCAAAAGATTATTATTGTGCCAGTCAGAGGAGGACAACATCAGAATAGGCTGCCAGGATTCAATTAATTAACTACATCTCTGTGTAAAAGTGAGACAAATCTTTATGTTCATAATACATTTTCATCTCAATAACAATAGATTGCTGAGGTTAAGCTGTTTGTGTCAGAGAAAGGGGGAGAGGAGAATTCATTAGCCTAACAGCTCTAATCTTCCTGTTGTCTAATTTCCCCAGCACAGCACAAAGAACACTGACAAGCAAGTGTGTTTCTATTAAGAGAACAACAGAGAGCCGCCATTGTAAATGAAATTCATTACTGCGTCCTACATCATTATCTTTTTCCTATGCCACCAAAGAGAAGGGAAGACAATAAGCAATATTCAAGATGAAGATGGTTAAGGAAATTAGTGTGTGAAGCACATTCATAAAATGCCTTCTGTGCAGGTCTACTGCCATGAGAAATAGGATGCTCGGGCTAGACTCCAGGCATCAAAGATAAAGGAAACACGTACAAGGCTGGAACTGCAAAGCTTTTGCAATTGCAACAGTATTCTTAATTTTCTTACGGGCAGATGGAGAGGGTTGGGTAATGCCCTACAGAAAAGGTCAGTATTCAATATTCTAAACCTGCTCTCAACCCAGCTATATACCTTAAGCACCGACTTGAAACGTCAACAATATTTAGCCCCATATTGGCATTGTTTTGTTCAAATTCAGTGCGTGTCTGAGAGTGACTTTTTGAAGGTGGGTAACTGCAGGATGAGCAAAGGGACGTTCATGACCGTAAGAGAGATTCTGCAGTAAGATTTCCACTCAGTAAAAATCAGCATCTCTCTACAGAGACTGCCTGAGTTTCTTAGTAGAGGACTCTCAAGAAGATAACTGGAGTGTAGATTGGAGGTGAACATTTTCTTCCTACTATAACTACAGCTACTAATACTGATCATTATCTAGCTCTCAAAAATGAAAAACAGGAATTATAACCATAAATACCACAAATGAAAATAAGAAGTTTACGTACTACGTCCTTAAGGATATTCCCTTTGTATGCTGTGATAGCCTTAATTCTTCATGTGTGGCAAATCTAACTGCCCTGTGCAGATACACTATATTAAAGGTCTAACAGATCAATAACTTAATGGATCTAGTCTAGTCTCTTTAAATGTTAAGCGCCAAGATTTTACATGGGATAGTCATTCGTTGGGGACTAGGTGACAAAAAAAAAAAAAAAAAAAAAAGAGCCTGCTGTTTAACTACTCCTGTTTTATTCAAGTGAATATGTTGCCAAAGAACTCCTGGAAAGACTGTAAACATGCCAGTGACTTCTGTTTAAGACATTTACCATGCATTAATAATGGTGTCCATTACCAAGATAAAAACTGAATTCTGTTGCGGCATACTGCTGGGCATGCAGCAGCCTGGGACACTTGAGTCTCAAACCCTCAAAGCATTTATCAACATTTGACATATAATGAAGATAATTTCATTTATAAATATAAGTAAATTATAAGTCTACTCTGAAGAAGAGGGAATAAAATTCATACTGGTACTTAGTATTGAGTCTTACTTTCACTCTGTGTGGGAAAATAAATAAATCAATCCATCTTTTATTATATAATTAATGTATTTTCTGTCTTGGTATTGTAAGTCTTACACAGAAGTCAACCAAATATCTATGCACTACATAAACCCTAACACTGTATGTTACAGGGTATGCAATACACTAACAAAACAAATACGTCTACGGTGCAAAACAATTGAAACAGCTATGTAAGCACAACAAAAAAGCCACTATCATAAATCTTACACACACACACACACACACACACACACCCTGGGTTTGCACAGACATAAAATGAGACTTACCTCTGACTAGACTTGCAAGGGTCCATATTTATACCCCAGTTCCATCACGACAGTGTTTAGTAAAAACAAAAAAGTGACAGAAATTAAAGATGTGGCCACATGGTGTGCTGAATGGCATGCACAGTTCGGCGGGGAGCAGGGATGTAAGCAAGACTTCCTTTTGAATTTGTGAGTAATACGTCCTTTTTTTCCCCAGTTGAGAGAGTGGAAGCAATGAGGGCGGCAAGTCCAGCATGCATGAAGTGAAGGTGGCAATTCTGGACACAGTTGGACCACACTAAATAGCCCAGATCTTGGTGACTAAACCTTGTTTCCAAAAGGTGGCAAGACAAAAAGCGAAGATGCAGAGAAAGAACGATATGCCTGTGGTTGTTTGTATGTTTTATCTTTATCGTATTCAGAACTATGCAGGTAAAAACCATGAATTTCAAAAAGGCAATTATCAGTTTCATGTTTAAAAGCTTTTTGTTGCAACATATACAACCGTACATGCTCGATAAATGATCATATCTAAATGGGTCCTCTGTATTATACACAAAAGAAATCACAGGCACTGGCTTGCATATCAACCAAAATTTAAAAGCATCAAGAAAATCTAAGCCTTACTGGTAGTGGGACAGAACTCCCAGATAACCTTGAAAGGATCCACTATAATGTAACACATTCAGCAGGTGTGGATCCATAATAACCTACTACAGAGCTTGTATTGCTTAAACAAAGTAAAAGGGATGCTCTTTAGATAAACAGCCATCTACATCTTCTGAACAGAAGGCCACCTTCTGCTTTGTGCTCATTTGGTTTATATCAGCATCATTTTAATTCAAGTCACACGAATGGCCCCTTTAGACTTAATGGTCCTAATAACCAGGTGTGGGTGCTGAAGGACAGACATCACTGCACTTGAAGGATGACGCGGCTGTTTCTGCATGTTTTAGCTCATTTACTACAAATCACATATACTATATGAACATTGCAGCCAATGACCCGCGTTTGACTTTTTGCAGCACATGAATATGCCATTCGGAAAACATAATGAAAAGCTACATGATAGGTGAAAATAAAATCTTAAAATAATCATGTAGCAATAGAGATACAAAGTTTGAGTATTTCCCCCACAATGGGTTTATCTTATGGCCACCAGTTTTAATTATTTCAACATCATGTTTTTTTCCATCAGTATGGCTTGGAATACTGCTCTAAATACTGCAATACCCATGAGCCTCAGCTGCTGTTGATGCCAGAGGCGCAGATCAAAGCTTCAGCAAACTCAAAACACTATGACATAGCAGTTGCAGCTAGGAACAAAACACGGCGCCATAGTTGCCGAATTCTTCCAAAATTGATTAAAGCTGCAGACTGTAGCATCAGTTTTCTCTATTGCGTAGACCTTAGGTTTTGCTTACGGCAAGCGCTGCACGCAACAGAGTTGTAAGCTCTGTGATTGGACATTTCTTACCAAAATGCACAATGGAACTTTTACTTCCTGAACCAGGGGTACCTGAAATAGCCAGCCTGCCCCCCAAAATATTGCCAGTACACCAGTTCTTCTCTGGCATTCGCACTTTCGTCTGCACTCATCTTGTCACGCTGGTCTAATAAACCTCACTCGAATGCGTGCAGATTCTGACCAATCAGAGGAGGGCTCTGTCTGATTGGCTAGAGAGCTAACAGCATAGTGTGTACCAGACCAAATAGTGGCTAAAGACAGAATGTAATTTAATACGTTGTTAGCATACTCAAAGTTCAATATGGCAGCCTTTCACAATGAGTTTATCACATAGCTAACATTGCGATAAAAAAAACAGTATATTGTGGAGCCCTCGTTACAATCGTTAATAGTAAATGAGGTTAAAGATGCAAAAACACCGTTATGA